>NW_020653732.1:3668065-3766569 GCF_003589595.1 Hyposmocoma kahamanoa | reverse complement strand
TTTTTTATATAATTATTTTATTTTAATTAATAATAATGGATATATATATATATATATATATATATATATATATATATATATATATATATAGGTATAGGGTACACTCTATTAACCAGGACATGTATTTAAATGATCCTTTTAAATTTGCAAAAGCAGTAGACAAAAAAATGTAAACGGTCATCTTTTTTAATCGTCCCCCATCTAAACAAATAATTAAACATTTAAATATGAAAGATACTGTACAACCAGTGACGTAGGTACCCCAATGTCGGATATCTAGTATTGTGGATACCTAGGTATCCAATATTGAGGTAACTACCTACTTGTACAATAATCGGTTATGAAAATTTCAACCCGCGCAATTATCGGTAAAATGCGTTAAATTCTGTATTCTAGCTATGCGCCTAGCTAGTATATGACACTGTCACAAAATATAATATCACTTACAGTACTTTAACAGCGTTTTGAAATCAAGGTCTGAAAAAATCGTCGAACGGAAAAATACACTTTTAATGAATACAGCGAACTGAAGGCAAAAATGGCGCAGACAACTAGCAAATTATTGGTAACTTACATTGACGAAGTAGTTCTAGTTTTTAAATAAAGATGGTGTTATTTAGTTTTCATTATAGCAGGGTATCCAGTATTGTGCGCGTATCCAATATTTGTTACGTCCCCCAAAACGGTCATTCTCCGATGTTCTTGGACTAGTGTTCACTACTTATTTTCCGTGGTAAATACTTAAATAAAAGTATTGGTTTCTTTGTATTGTACATTTCAAGTAGCAGTTGAAATACTAACAATTAAATCTTGCGAAAATTGCGTTCTACTCCATTTACGTATTACATAGGTGCTCAAAAAATACAATATGTTCTAATGTTAATATCAACAAACCTTGACCAATTGTCAGGACTTTGCTTTCGATAATGGTGTATGTGCGGTAAGCCTTCTTCTGGCCGCGCATATGACAACAAACGTGCGGCCAGAGAAGAATTTAAGGCGAGGAAAACAAAATTGGACATCATAGCGTCGCATCTTAGAAAGAAAACTTTTGTACAGTTCTGGAAAGCGACTAACAAGTTGAACCAAAGGGTGGGTCTTCCTGTGAGCATGGAGGGTGTGTGCGAGACCGGTGTCATAGCCAATCTCTTTAGACGGCTTTTTAAAGTGGGCACGGGAACAAGTGAGTTTGGAGTCGAAACTGAGAGCAAATTGTGTAACGACCCCATAATGAAGGTCACTGCTAAGGAGATTGCCATCATTATCAGGGACATGACTAGGGGAAAGTCACCTGGTCACGATGGTTTCAGCATCGAACATATTCAACCATCAAACAAAACAAACCTTCCCAGGGTCTTATCAAAGCTATTAAATTTATGCATTCGTCACAAATATCTTCTATATTCTTTGGAAGTGCGCGGGACGTGGTATCGTTAACTGACGTGTTTACATTTCGCTCGTGAATTATTGTGAATTAACTGTGCAAATGTTAAGTTATTATGCTGCAAAATGTATTTCAAAAGTTAGCTAAAACTACGACCTGTTGAGTGGTACATTTGAAATAATCGAACATTCTGTGGATTTGCCAAAAACTTGGGATTTACCTGTGTTGTGAAGTTTTAACTGTGTGGTGAGAACTTGAACTCGTTTCATTGACCGGTCGTTAGTTCATAACGAACTTTTTATTAGCTGCTTCAGTAGACACACCCAGCCGAAAGCCGAACTGAGCATCGTGCAGCTTGACGTGTTGCCTTATGTATCTGTTAAACACAGTGTCCAATATTTTCGCCATTATGGAAGCTAGTGATACTGGCCTGTAATAACTGTAAATACTCTTATCTGAAGCATCACCGGCATCCACATCATAACCTAAATTATGATGTCGATGGTATTATACCAATAGGAGGTCACCTGCTTTCGCATGCTTCCTTGATATGTCAAGGACTTTTGACATGGTATCGTATAGTGTACTTTGGGACAAAATGAATAACTGGAGTATATCGAAAGAATTAACAGAATTGTTCAGGTACTGGTATGGTAGTCAAACAAATTATGTTAGATGGGCAGGAAGTCCTTAGAGGAGTATAAAATGGAATGTTGATAAAGATAGGGAGGGCTAAACTCTTCTAATCTGTTTAACTTGTATATAAATGGACTGATTAAGGAACTCGGCAGCACTGGTGTGGACTGCTCTATCGATGGTTGTTTTATAAACAATATAAGCTATGCGGATGACATGGTGCTGCTGTGCTCCTCAATCAGTGCTTTTAAGATTATGTTAAATGTATGTAGAGGCCCATGGACTAAGATACAATGTTGAAAAGAGTGTGCTGTTTGTATTCAAATCAGGTACCAAATCTCATCTTACGCCACCAATCACTATTAACGGTATTGAACTTCAAAAAGTGTATAAGTTTATGTATCTGGGTCACTGAAAATTTAACGGATGATGTGGATCTGGAGAGACAACGTAGAACGTTGTCGGTACGGTGTAATATGTTATCCCGCAGGTTTGCATTTTGCTCGCAGGAGGTAAAAATCACTCTTGTCAAACCTTATACACATGCAACTTGTGGAGCAATTACACCAAAAAAGACTACAGTGCCATGCGTATCCAGTTTAACAACGCACTGAGGGGACTATTGGGGCTGCCTCGATACTGTAGCTCCTCGAAAATGTTTGATGTTTGTTAGAATTGATGGCTTTAAGGCTGTCGTTCGCAAGCGAGTGGCATCTCCAATGGCCAGAGTGCGGGGCAGCGCCAACAATCTTCTCAGGGTGATAGCGGTGAGGATGGACAGCCGAATTCTTGTATGTACATTGGGTGTCCATTCATGTAAATAAAAATAAACAGTTCACTTTTTACTAATATAGTTACTAAGAAAATACTTACACAATATGTATAATTAGTGTCTGAAATAAAGATTTTTGTAATTTTATTTTGCATATTTTAAATTATTACGGCTTTGACCTCATAGGTCAATGTTTGACCTTGACATTCGCTGTTTCCATTCCTGCAAATAGAAATTTGTTTATTAAAATGGCAACAACAAAAGTAATCTCGCTTTATTTGTTTAGTCTTTGCGCTATTGTCGTGGGTAACTAGATAACTCGCACGTAGATTCGTATAACTTTATCTCTTTTCACAATTATGGTTGACATTTTTGAACGTGATTGGTAAGCAAGAAAAGCCAAGAAAAAACAAACAAAAAAATCATCCATCACATGAATGGTCATTCCAAAAATTAATTAAAAATCCCAAAAAAAATCTCTACTTCTTTGTCGTCCATTTGGCCTAATATATCAAGGTAAGTGAACTTCACGATTAACTTAGATTAAATTTCTTAAATAAAACGTGTAAACGTGTCCAGAACGAAAAGTCGAGAGGTTATGAAAAAAAACCTTTTTTGTTTTTTCTAAATTTTCATCTCGCACAGTTCACAGCACTCGTTCAGAGCAACGTATTTCAAGTAATAAATGCGCTGTTTAAACCGGGTGATAGAATATTCTCGAAATTGTACGTTTCAAAACAAAGATACTACAATCACATTGTTTTGAAAAACGTATAAGCTTATTTCATACATAAACAACGATATAGATACTAAGTTCTTGTGTTGTTTGCGTAAAATATACTTTAAAATAAATTTATGAACGTCATTCAACTCTGAAACAAATGAAAACAGGATACGTCATAGGATAAATCCAGTATAATTATTCAGTGACTGAAATGACTATAGTTTCCAAGTTAGAGCTGGGTTATAACGTCTTTATCGAAAAACGAAGCGAAACGGTTATTTTCTAAAAGTAAACGCTTTCCAGAAACAATTACAAAAAATAACTAACCTCCCGTCGTACTTTTCCAGGCCTAGATAGAACTGGTTGACGAAATGTTTAGGCGTGCTGTTGGCGGTCTAATTTGTCATAGAAATATCAATTAAACGCATCTAGCATAAGATCCATTTTACCAAAAAACAGTGACAGTTTTGAACAGTCCAGAAACACTTCCTAAAACTGTTTTTGGGACTTTATTTTATAAAATGTAACCTAAGTTAATACTAATATCTTTTGTTCTGTAAGGCATGATTGGAACAAATCACAAACAAATTAACTGTTTTTATTCAGTCGCACACAAGTAACATAATGTGTTTGCAGAACATAACGCCATAGACAAATAACTACAGACATGCATAACTTGCAGTGCCAGTCTGTTTCATTTTCTTAAAAAATAAATGTTGTTCCTTTAGTAACTGTTTCCGAAACCTACATGAAAGCATTTTTCGTTAGATTGAAATAAAGTAACTGTCTCAATGGCTGAACGGTTACCATGTCGACTGCCACGCAGAGGTCCCAGGTTCGATTCCCGGGCCAGGAGAAATATCTGTACGGTCTACATTTGTTTCACTCGTGGGTTTGGGTGTAATTCGTGGTTGTCTATATGTGTGTCCATGGCACCCGTGACACAGAGTTTCCCTAGTGCGGGGCTACTTTGAGTGTGTGGATTATTATTATTTAAAAAAAGTGTCTCTTTCGGAAAAACGCTTTCGGAAAATAATGCTCAGTCCAAGTTTCTATATAGCATGTTGATCCGATGGACAATATATAATTTATATTATACTATAATTTGCTGTGGCATGCTTTTCAATGTTAGGAATAATTATAACAAAACTGATTTTGGATGGGTACTGCTATGATGCTGGGTTAACTTAGTTTCTAGCTGAAATATCTCTGTCTTCATGAATATCAGGAAAATAGATTTCTTTAATGTAATTATAAAATATAGTATTTGGCCACTAGAACAAGTTTTTATTTTGTACTCACAAAACTATAATATTCATTAAATTGAAAAGTTATTATGATAACAAAACTGATATTGCTAAAGTTTCTAGAATTCATGACGATTTGTTGAATATGAAAAGTGGCTTGAATATGTGGATGGGTCCGGGTTCCTATTGAGTCTCCCAAAATGCTGGCACAGGTCCCTGTCTGATGACTATGCTGACACTAGATGAGGCAGCTGGCAATTTTATGAAAATTACAATATTTTAAACATTTTAGCATTGTTTGACTCTCTCTGAACTTATGAATGTAAAAGAATCATACAATTTTTTTACTTAAGACATAACAATTTATCTTTAACAGATGTGTGATATGCTAAGTTGGTTTCATATGTGATAATGGAATGACCCAGCTGTTAGTACTTGTTACTACATTTGCTAACTATTTCTTTGGTAGAACCTTGTTAGTTCTCAGGTGTCGTAAATTATTTGATATACATTCAATTTTGCAGATGTCTGGCCGAGAGGGTGGCAAGAAGAAGCCTCTGAAGCAGCCTAAAAAGGACTCAAAAGAACTGGACGAGGATGATGTAGCACTCAAGCAAAAACTCAAAGAGCAGCAAAAGGCTTTGCAGGTATAGTTCATTGTTGTATTTTGTTGTAGTGTAACTTAATTGTTTTTTTTTGTACTTCTTTGTACTAAATAAATGCATTCAGGATCCATTCCTGACCAGACCCAATTCGTCAAGTGGTGACCATTCACAAGTTTATTTTATTGCATGTACAAAACAGTTTACATGTTTGAGATACAATTTAAGGACTTAATCTAGAATGTAGACCACTTGTACATACAGCATTTATATGCGAAATGTAAACATATTTGTAAAAGAAGTTAAAAGTGAGATCACAAATGTGAATAAAGACTAGCACATATAATATTAATTGAACAGTATTAATAAGAAGACGAGTTGAAGTAATTGAGGAGATTGAGACAAATTCTACAAAGATTATAGTTGGAAACATCAGTTGACACTTTTACCAGGCATTGCTCTCCTCAACCATATTTGAGGGAAGACGGCCTTTGGGACTAGTCAAATTATGCCCAGAATTTGCATCACATACATTATAATCCACATTGAGGTGACTAGGCATGGCTGCTCTGCAATGCTAAATGCCAGCATTGTTACCTTAAAATGCTATTTGTATTTGATTTTAGTTGAAGTAATCACTAATGCACTCTCCTAATTACTAATGTATAATGGACATTTAATGACACATACCCAAAGATCCCTTAGCATTATTTAATAATCTATATCACCAGCTGTCTTCTACACATTACTTTCATATGCTTGTTGTAGATTTTTTTCAGTTATTATGCATTATTCAGCGCCATAGAGCATCAAATGATCTCATGTACACAGTACAAACAATTATTATTATACAATCCATACTGCTCACCGCTCATATTCAGATTTCTTTCACGAATATGGCGCGGGTTAATGTTTATTTTATATTAACAATTAATTAAAACATACTTGAAATAAAAACATTAATACTTTTGACTTCTAGAGCCATATCACAAGCCAGGCTGATGAAGTTATCAGACGGAAAGGAAAAAAAGTTGGTTATTATAATTTATTATTTTGCTGCCTCAGATGTCTTCTGGGCATTGTTCAGTGCAGGTCCGTAGACAGGAACAGCAATCTGAGAAATTCCAGAGGGTTGATGAGTTTTCAAATAGTGATATTAATTCTGAGAATATTTATCAATTTCCATACATACATAGTATGAGTAATTTCCATAGATTTATGATTAATTTCATAGTAATAATAATTAGGAAAAAATTATTTCAAATTCTGTATTTTTCGCAATATTTGTTTTAGCTTGCTAGGTAAACAACTTATTGTACTGCGTGACTCTAAAGTGTAGTCGCAACGCCACCAAATTTAGTTTTCGTTAGTTTTTTGCTGCTATCAATCTTACGCGTGTTATGCGTCGAACGTTTACATTTATACATAGTCTTAAGTGTAACGAAAATCTTATTAATAAGTCAACGTCGCAACATTACACAGAGGTGAGTCAGGGTGGCGAGCGCGGTTCGGTGGAACGACCATTTTGTAAAAACAAAGAAAACAAAATTCTGTTATTGAATATTTGAAACAAAATAGACTGCTTAATATGGATTTGTCCGTATTTCAACCTGTGAGCTTTTCACCTGTCTATGGGCCTGTAAAAATGAATTGGCGCATTTGTAGCAGTCCATAAAGTGGTTGTTACCCCGCATGCTACTAAAAGCTCTTTGTATGGGGTAGTGACTAATAAAACCAATCAGCTCCAAGGTCCTTGCATGCTGACTGTATCACAAACGATTAAAATCGCTGTACATAACAAACAACGGCCGCATCTTCCATATTTCACCATCAAACGACTTGACTAAATTTACCTGATATGTGATTTATCATGTTTTTTTCAGTATTTATTCATTAGTAATATTAAATACTAATTACGTATTTAGTTCTTAACACAAATTGCTATCTTTATTCAGTGGCTGATAATGGTTTTTATTTGCAGGAAGCCAAAGCTAAAGCTGCACAAAAGGGTCCTTTGGTGAGCGGCGGCATAAAGAAATCTGGCAAAAAGTGACAAAGTCAAGAAAGATTATTTCCATTTGTATTTAATTACTAGGCTAAAATTTTTAATGTAAGACTTTACCTTTGCTTGCTGAATAACCGACGACAATCTTTGGCTGAATGTTTAAAACTTTATGCTAAAAAAGTTCAACTGAAGGTTATTTTTCATACATATTAATAGAACAGCCTCAATTGTGCACTGCCATTTGGTGTGCCTTTTAAATCTCAAGACAATGTAATATTCAACAATGCCCCATGCATTTGTTTCTAAATATAATAAAATGTGAATATTAAACTAGAGTGCCGTTTTAATTATGCCCCTAATTTTAATTCTGGCAGAATATGCTTAAACATCTTTGCCCAAATTCTTTCCCGCCGTTATAAATAATTAGATATGTTGATTACTTTTCATTAGCCTTCGCAGTTTAATTCCACATTGTGCAGGTTTTGATTGCATTTCTTTATTAAAAACAGGTAAGTTATATTTACAGCATTAAAAATGTTGGTTTATTTCACTCTATAACCTGTTTCCTACTAAAAAAACTACAGTTTTCCGTTTCTTGATCGTTCTAGTGAATCGCTTCAAAATGAATTTCCTAAAGAATGTCATAACACAATTTCAAAAAAGATATGTTTTTGACGAAACGCTAAAAGAAAATAATGAGTTCAAAAATACCATTGAACACTCAACTGTAGAACAAAATAGTACGATTGAACACTCCGCTAGAACTCTACAACAAAACTCAAACCGCGCTGAAGCAGTTACAATTACACAATCTTTTCATAATGGTTCGGAAAATGATAACAGTGTAGGAGACGAAATTTCAAATAAAAAAAGCATTGTCGAAATAAACAAAGAAAATATAATTAATATTTCTGACAATGAAGAACCTTTAAAGGTTTTTGACGAGTTTATAGCCTTTCATAACGATGATATTAACACCTTGGTACAAAATACTAAACACGACTCTGAAACAGAATTGACTTTACACAAAGAAGATGAAAATTGCATGTTGGAAATAAATGATTTCGAAGAGGTTTTGAAGGAATTCATGATTAATAGAGACGATATATTGCCTAAATGCAGCGATATGGTAGATTATATAACAGACCTAAACATCATAAATGAAGAACAGAATTTAGATGGTTTTGGTAATTTTTTTGACACTTCCAATGATTTGGAAGAAAGCGAGATATCTAAAAAAAATCGAGACACTAAAAGCATGCCAGAAGAATACAACACTTCAGATATAAATAAAACGCAATTATTAAAATTGAGGCATATCATAAAAACTAATAAACTTTCGGACAATGAAACTTCTACTCCTGGGCTATCAACGACTGAATATAATGAAGTTCATGAAATGCAATTTAAAAACACAAACAAAGTTGAACATTTTGAAGTACAATCAAATGAAATACAAAGTCTAACACTTGGCGTTAATACGTCCATAGTTGTTGATTTAACAGTAAAAGAACATAATAGATTTGAAATATATGGTAAAATTGATGAGACCCAAGATTTGACAAATGATATTCAAAACACAGGTAAACTAATAGAGGGATCCGATCATACTAAAACGGTATCAAAAAGTGATGACCATATTATCGAGTGTAACAGTGGTAATAAGATTTCAAAACTTGGAAAAGACAACATTACTATTGACTTCGTAAACGAAAGAGGTAACAATATAACGGCAACATCTGATAATGGACCGACTGACATAGAGACCATATCGTTACTATCCGTAGAAGTGAACATGGACGATGACGATTTGGACCTCTGCAATGGCTATCATTCATCTGATTTTGAGTTTATAACAGAAAGCGACGCTGAGATTAACGGTCTTATAACAAACACTTCAAAATCTGCTGAAATTAAAAAGAAATCGAAAACTAAACATGTTACTTCTAAAAACTCTTCGTCAAATGAGGTAAAGCCGGGATGTAGCAAAGATTTCAAAGATAATTATAATATAAATGAACATTGTAGTACACAAAGTTCTAGATCAAGCCACACCATACCTCAGGGTGAAGAATATCTAAAATTATTCCAAGGAATATACTCGCCTATGTTCAATGATTTGTTCTTCTGGGAAAACAAGTCTGTCAGAGCTCAGACTTGTATGAACGTTCAATATGAAGGTGTAGGATTTGACATAAGAATGCCAAGCAGAGAAGACACTAATGAGGAATGTAAGTATAGGATACTATACCTACTACATAATAAGCTTGAAATATTCTAAGGCCTGGTTTAGTATATGAAACCACAGCTTTAACAAGAAATATGGGCTTATTCTCAGTTGTCACCACTGGCTTCGTTCCCACTAGCGACAAATGGAGTAAAAAATCCCAATTAATGTTTATTTATTGCCACCATCGAAAGGGAATAAAATAAAATTCGAGTTTAATGATAAAAGTATAGGTCTTATTAAAAATCAGTCTTAAACATCAGATATTTCCAATACCATACAACAATTAAAAATCACAGAAATAATCACATAGTTTACAACTATAATAGTTTGGACACACAAGTAAGTTTACTTATCTAATTTAGCAATTTTTTTTATTGTAACTGTTGTTTTGTATTTATAGTGCCCAGATTTTCTGAATAATTGGAAATGATGTGATTATTTCTGTGATTTTTAATAATAGTAATTATTAATTATTGGAAAAGACTAATTTTTTTAATAAGATCTGTACTTTTATCATTAAACTCGAATTTTATTTTATACCTTTCGATGGCGGCAATAAACAAACATTAATTGGGATTTTTTATTCCATTTGTTTTTTTTTTACCACTGGCAACTACTGGGATATTTTAAATTCCATTTGTCGCCAGTGGCAACAACAGATCTTTTTATCCCATTTGTGACCACCTACTAACATATGGGTTTTTTTCCCCATTTGTCTCCAGTGGAAATGACTACCAGCAACAACGGACACTTTTTATCCCGTTTGTCACCACCTGGTAACATGGGATTTTTTCCCCATTTCTCGCCAGTGGCAACAAAGCCAGTGGTGACAACTGGGAACGAGCCAGAATATCGCACCTTTCAGCTTTATTTCATACAAAAATTACCATAACTGCAGCATTATGAGGTTCCCTTCCTGGCTCTTGTCTATAACGTATCGACGAACCCTTTAGGCGAATTCGACACAGTCGCCGGCTGCAGCAGACTGACACTCGCCTATTGCCGCAACCGCAATTTGTATGAAAATAGAATAATCGCTTCTAGTTGCCGGTTGCTGGTATCCAACACAAGACACGTTACAAAACGCGGCGCCTTATAAAACTCCCTACAAGATCTTCAGTGTTGCATAAATCACGTGGCTTAGAAGCCATTACATAGAGTCATGATCATATTATAGAGGTAACAATTCACGTCTGTACTGCTCGGCAGTCTACGGTCGCTACCAGAGCTACGGGTTGTCTTTGTGCGATATATGTTTTTTTGTTTCATGACCGTTTATTTATGTGATATGAATGTTCAAGTGGAATGTTCCGTGTGCATCAAATTTTTTTCTGCCATTCAGGTACTAGAGATTAAGAGTAGGCAGTACTTATTTCGCTCTGTGCTTTATTGAACTCAATAAATTTTTACCCAGATAAAGAAGCAAATGAAAACGTTAAGAAGATTCTAGAATTATATCCTTTTGAGAACAGAAGCAAGAGAAAGCGGCGTAGAATTTAGATTCAACATTTTCATGAACTGTTAATACCGTCAATAGTAGATAAATCAGGCTTGACACTGAGCCGCTGTTATCGCAAGAGAAATAGAGTTGAATTTATGACATTTTATGTGGCTCGAGCCCGTCTCAAGCTTGCCGCGTTTTTGATCCTGTACTACCTTCATATTTTTGCAGAATATACTGGTTGTTGAATTTACCATTGAATTTTTATTAGCAATACCTACATATATATTTTATTTTAGTAAGATTATTAGTAGATAATATAAATGTATAAAGTAATAATCTATATCGATAGAATTTATCGAGTGTCAGTAATGCACGGCCCTGCCGCTTAAAGGCCAAAATCTGCTCGTTCCCTACTAATAAGTGGGAGAGACCGCAATATCACATTACAAATTGGACGCCAATCAACAAGATGATTGTGGAAGAACCAAAAAGATGGTCAAAATCATCAGGTTATTGTCAAAAATCAGAAATTGCGCAAATAATTAACAAAAATATAGGGTAAAGAGATTGGGCGAACAATTTACAAACACATCGTCTAGTGCCAGGCAAACAATTGACAAAAGCATCGTTTAAAGATAGGGTTTGCAAGTCAAAAATTACGGTTTACGGGCAAACAATTGACAAAACTTGCCGACGACGACTCACCGAGCGTTACCCAAATCCCGTTGTTCTTATTCGGTCACAAACATATTTCATCAGGGTAAATAATAAAGAATATACAAGTTAAAAGGTTTAAATTTATTGTAAATATTTACAATGAGAATTAAAACTAGTGTCTAAAATTAAATTTAAGACTAATAAAATGTGTACTTTTTAGTAGTAGCTTACAGTAGATTTATCTTTACCATTAACAACTTATTATAAAATGTCTCAAATACACAAAAAAATACGAAAAATTTTTATCAAAGAAAAAATACACCTCGATTCATCAAATCCTTCATCAAAAATGTCAATATTTACGTGTACCCCTTAGTTACAGAAAGAGGAGTCAAATTCGTTAACAGATAATTTTCGTGTCTGCGGTGTTCAAAGCACCAAGAGAACAATATTAAAAAAAATTATTTCATCGTTTATTCATACCTTACGCGATTATTTTCTTACTTTGTCCGTGTAAATCGCTTACTTGCAAAACCAAAGAAAAAATTATATCTAGTAAGTGGTACACAGAATACCTCACAATCAATAAGAACCCAAAACTGGGGTAGTTTACGATATGCATGTATAATATATACTTATTCTTAAATATTGGAAAAAATATTGTAAGGGTGGTTGAGCGATAGATACACTTATGAAGAGATGAAAGTTAAAACGGCAAAAGCGCGAAAGAGACGCGTTAAACGCAAGATGGGGTCAAGGCTGATATGCGGAGTTGACTGACCACCTAGAAACTGGATTGCGATCATGTGACTGTCGCTTCTTTGTGGTGACTGTTGCTTGCAATTTGTAGCTGCTGTCGTTTGCTACATTTGGCTATTGCTGCGCTTCGGAAGAGCAATGGAGCAACTTTTTACTAATTGTGGCTAAGCATGACCACTTGTGGCAAAGCCTGGTTTATTTGTGGCTGTAGCCACATGGCCCATTTACGGCTTAAATCTCGTAAATCACACTAGTATTCTATCAACACCAGTACGCTTTCTTTACAAATAACTAAACATGTATTCTTATATCAAAAAACGTAATTGCGTTTTGAAAATACAAAAGATATTAATAATCTTTTTATCTTGTAAAGATAGATTAATTCTTAGCCTTCCTTTTTGCCGGTGACCGGGGTGGTACATCAGTCTTCTTACTCTGAAATAAAGATTAATTTTTAAGTTTTAATTGATATTCTATGTAGCTTCGTAAAAGAACACTACTAATGCCATTTATGACCATTGGGGAAATAAATTATGCTAAATTGAGTCAATATGGGTCCTGAAACGAAGCTCTTCTGTGCAGCGTACATTGATATAGTTTTCGTTTTCAATGTAAATGGCATTGTGGTTCTATATTTTAAATAGCTACTTCACTATTACGCGCCAGGAGAACAGAAATGTGCTTAAATGTTCGACGATCGATGTCCCGGTTCGACTCCCAGTAAGATCAACTGATTTGGTTTTCTAAATTAGTTCTGGTTTGGGTGTTTTGGGTAGTGCTCTTTTCTTATACTCATCATATACAGGGTTATTTTTAAAATGTTAACAACCTCACAGGATTATATTACTAACATCATAAACAACAACTTTTGTTCCAGACTTTTTACAAAATGCAATAAATTTACCAAAAATAATCTTTTAAGTTTTTGTGGTACCATCTAACACTACTGTGGTACTGATATGTATTTGGTAGTAAACAACCCATCCACTACCTGTTTGGCAGTCCGCCGCGCTGGCAAGAGACTGCTCACACATTATCCTGCGTGTAGCCCACGTATGGAGTCTCGCAGGACACATTACAGGATTGCAGGATGGTTTGCACGCTGCGACTACATTCATAATCCAGCATTACGCGGCGGACGGTGAGGCGGACTGCAATGCAGGATAATGAATGCCACCTTTAAGAGCGCGTTCTCATCATGTCGTAATGCTTTATTTATCGTTGGGCGACTGTCGCATCTAGCCTGTTCCGTTATCACGACAATCTGTTGTGACCGTGACATGAGACATTTATCGTTGAACGACTGTCATGTCTACCTACCTGTTCCCACTAGATCGAAACGACAATTTATCGGTTTACGACAACCGTATTTTGTTTGAAGCTGCGATTATCTGTCGTCACATTTTTATCGTGACGCTTTATTTATCGTCGAACGACTGTCGTCGTAGCACTTACCATTGTCACGACAGTCAGTCGTCGTAATATCAAAAAAGTCGTGAACGACAGTTCATCGCGTGTTGTGTTCACTACATGGGAACAACTTCATTTAAATATACAAGTCACACTTTGCACGACTATCTATCGTCACGACATAATGAGAACGCGCCCAAAGTTGTATAGCAACGCCTCCCGTGTGTGTCATTCATAAAATTATTTGGTGATGGGTGCATTATTTCGCTACCACACAGAGTTATCACCATTTAGAGCGGTCTCAGTAAAATTGGATGGAACAAAAGTTATTGTTTATGATGTTAGGAGTATAGTCCTGCGAAGCTGTTAGTATGTTAAAAACAATCCTGTATACCAGCCCGTTGCACCAAGTACCAAGTACCAGAACGTTTAATAGAAATCAAAAGACGACATAATTCTGTTTCTTTTAAATTAAGTGCCTCTACAGCAGCATTGCCAACTTAGCGACTTTGTCACTAGATTAAGCGAGATTTTGACATTAACAAAGATATTTTATTTCTATTTATCTACTTTTTTAACCGACTTCAAAAAAAAGGAGGAGGTTCTCAATTCGATTGTATGTTTTTTTTGGCATTTGTGAACGGAGTCTGTAGAGTCTTTTTTGTTGGAAAAAAGGTAACTCAGTAGTGATCCCATTTAAATTTGAATAAAATATTCCACCTCTAGGTGTGGCAAACTAGAGAATGGATCCGGTTTCGCGCACTTTCTGGTAACTGATTTCAATAGAACTTCGCAAATAGATACTGAGATTGTTAATTAATTAGGTTTCAACCTTTAACATTAAAATAATTTTGTTTTAGCTACCTTTGTGAACGCGCTACTAAATGGTAGGTTTTATATTTCAGGTAGTATTGTTCTTAGTCGTTAACAACTTGCGTTATGTACACGACACTATTCCCATTCAGCATCGGAGACCCTAAGAACTTGTCTAGCGACATTTGCTTTAATCTAGTTGGCAACACTGCTCTACAGTGAATGTGCAGACTACATAATCCGCCTTGGGAACATTACACTCTTAAAAATTTTTCATTATCGACACATTCACGAACTGTCAAATAAATACATACAGTCACGCCGGTTTGAAAAAACTATAAACCCTCGACAGGATCGATGAAAGTGGTGATCCATGTTCTCTGCCTACCCCAACAGGTGACAGGCGTGACTGTAACGTGTATACATGCAAAAAGTTTACGAATACGTTGTGCGACTATTAAAAATATTTCTCACACAATAAACACACATAACTTATATAAAATTATCTGTTATATCTAATGGCAAAAACGAAATTGACGTTACTATTATAGTCTTTTTCACGTAAGGTGGGTAATCTCACAGCCAGATAGGTGCAGTAAAAAAAACGAAATAAATGAAGCCTGTCTACTTGATGCAGAACATTGAATTTTCATCCGCAAACATATTTACACCATATAATCGACAAATCGAATCGGCCATCTTGTCATGTGGCGTCTCTTACGAGTTCATGTTTTAACTTGTATGTTTTGCTTCGAGAGTTCCGCGTGATGATTGACTTCTGTTAAAGAGTCGATTCTACGTCAGCTTGAATTCAAATTTTTCTCGTACTAATACGGTTAATTTTGCCTGGATCGAGCGGTAGGGTTACGGGTTTAATTTCAGAATTTATTCTTTTTCAAAAATAAATTAAAGCCATTTGAAATACATATATCGTATACTATACCTATTCTATTTAGTTCAGTGGATATTAAAAAAATGATTGGTATATGTAAAATACCTATTGAATATTTCGAGATAAGTTTGTGTTTTTTTTCCTATCGTGAAAGTGTTTAGAAATCCTGTTTTCAAATCGGTGATCGGTGTATATACTCAATTTTACTATATATTAATCACAAAGTGATTGATTCATTCACTGTTATTCGGAACCAACCAAAGCCAAAATACATAATTTGATAAGCCACCACCATTGTCTACACAATGCCACTCAAGTTGATTTGGGCACAAATATAAATTAATAAATTGTCAAATGAAGCTGTCACTTTACCTTCCAAACGTGATAAACTATAACTGTAAAAGCTCGCGACAAATTGACAGTTAATTTGGTGAATCTATAACGATATATGGAAATGAAAACTGACCTCTCCTCTGGATCTCTTCGCTCTAGGCTCATCCTTCTCTTTCTCTTCATGTTTATCTTTGTCATCTTTATCGCTTTTGTCATTCTCATCGCCGTTTGATTCTTTTTCTATATCTTTTAAATCTTTTTCTTTTGAATCCGCTTTTTGTTTAGAATCTTTCTCTTTGGAATCTTGTTTGCCTTTAGTATCCTTTTCTTTTGAATTACCCTTGTCTTTAGGATCCTTATCTTTAGAATTTCCTTTTTCTTTTGAATCTTTGTCTTTTGAATTTTCTTTCTCTTTCGTTTGTTCTTCTGGTTTATCCTTCTCAGCTTCTGTTTCCTTCTCCGTAACTTCTTTTTCTTGCTCGGTTTCTACATCATTCTGTTTTGGATCTTCATTTGCTGTGCTATTCTCATCTACTTTGTTATTTTCATCAGCTTGACTGTTTTCATTTATATTTTCTTGTGTTTGTTCTGTGTTCTCAGGTTCTTTTTCTGTTTGTTCTTTGTCAGTCTCTTTTTCTGTTGGTGTGTCTTGTTTTTCTTTTTGCTGGTCCTGTTTTTCTGTTTGCTTAACCTGCTTTTCAGGTTGCTTGTCTTGTTTTTCTACTTGTTTCTCTGTTTGTTTCTCTTTGTCTTGTTTCTCCTCGACCTGTTTTCGTGACGATTGTCGTTTTAGTGGTGGTTTTGCAGGGGTGCTGTTTGCTGCTTTTTTGTTCTTAGCTGTGAAATTAAATTATTATATAAATATGGGGAGCAACATCTTATTCCTAAAAGCACATATGTCCATAGACAATGCTTTGCTGGTTCCTGCACTGACGTTTGGTAAATAGTAAAATGTCGTGATGAAGCCTGTATATCGGAAAAGGTTCCCCTTGGAAAGATTGTGATGTGCCCAAAACTCATTTAATAGCCTACGCCCTGAAGTATAAAACATTAAACAGGTTGATTATAAAAACTTTCCAGTGGCACAAGACTGAGCAAACTTATGTGTCAAAACAAAAAGCAAGCATAATAATACAACGTTAAAAAACGTCAAATGAACTGCCAATTATTACGATTACTAAATAAGTAACGCCATTCATGTCACACATATGGAGCTCCCTGGTAATCAAATAATGATTTGTCTTAAAATACCTGGTGTAGCCTTTTTTTTATTCAGTGTGTCCTCTTTCTCTTCTTCTAAAAGAGGTTCTTCTTCGTTAGCTATGTCGATAGCTGCCTTGAGGGTGTGTGATGTAGGTTGGGTCATTTCTGCAAACAAAATAATTAACAATTATAGATTGATCCTATCCGTGTGCCTTGAAGCTCAGATTAAGTTTAGAGTTAAATGTAAATAGAATTTTACATAATTGAAAAAAAGTCCATTACTTTATATACTTTAGATATTGATTGTATGGATTTCGAAATGTATGTAAAGTGATGTAGGAATAGAATAAAATAATTTATTTCATACTAATAATAATGTGTCAAACAACCTATGTATAAAGGAATTCCTTGTACTATGAGAGGTGATCGACCTACGACGTTCACTCCGAGACATTAACAACCCAAAACGCTCAGACCAGAACCAGTTTAGCAAAGTTCATTTCCCAAATAACTCCAACCGGGAATCGAACCCGAGACTTCGTCCAAACCCCAGTTAGGTGATCAATACACATTTACAGTCATTTATGTTTAAATATTACGCTAATTTTGTAAACAAGTATACGTAAATTGTACCATAATATACGTAAGAATTTAACAGAAAATCTGTAATGACCATTGACTTACAAATAAATGGACGACGGGTCTAATACAAAAACTACGAAAAAAATGTCCCAAGTCAACCTATTCGAAATTTAAATTGTAATGTCATCGCAGTATCGCGCTGTCAGTAGAACAAATGAAGACTTAAGCGGAGTGTCGCGCTCTGTATACGATTTTAGCGCCTTACAAGTGCGGACACTTTTTAGCGCGGACCCGACGTCCATATAATTGTAAGTCAATGGTAATGACCTAATATTCTCCAATCATCTGATTAAAGCCTTTGCTTAACTGAATTGGTTTTTAAATAATTTTATGTTTGTTTTGCATTGTTTATACGAATATATGATATTTATTATCAATATCACAATTGAATGTTAATGCATATCATGTAATCGACACGAATATAAATACTAGCATACATTATGATAATTGTTCTACATTTTCAAATAATCGTCGTTTGTAACACAATCTAGATCCTATGCACCCGGCGTATTTTTTACGGAGATAGTTTTAATTTTAGTTTTGTTTGTTAATTTCAGTTAGTTTTTTAAATAAAGCAACTACATGAAATTCTAAGTGTAAATTCCAGTGGAGTATATAATTGGCACATCCAGTATATAACCAGAAATAAAGACGAAATGTCAATTAATTTGTATGAAAACTATTCTGCCATATCATTACTGTGACAACTGCGCTCCGATTGGCCAACCCGAACTCGAAACAATTGACGGGTGTCGTCAATTGTTTAACTTCAAATCGGTGTTATAAACGATGGTATAAACCAGTGTTTAACTTGACCTTTAAATACTAGTCTATACCAGGGCTATAATGCACGAAAATTGCAAAATTACATATTGAATATTGAATTACCGATGAAATTTGATTCCGTTTGTTTTGTAATTAGATGTTTTGCTTTGTTAGTGATATTATCTTTATTACAATAAATACAGAATATTTTTTGGAATGTACGGAGACTTACACACACAAAAAAAAGATCAGTTGTTGGCGCTGTACTATTTCAGTGCAAACGAGAGTTGATATTTATAAGTGATGTATCACTGATGAGTTACCAGGAATGTTTGGCCCTTATTTCGTCTCTATTTCTGATTATATACTCGATGAATTGCTACATTGCTAGGCTACAGCGCGTCTGGGGCGCTTATACGCGCAGATGTGCGCCAGCGGGGGCAGGCATGAGGCGCGGGCGCGGCATAGGCTCCGCGGTCAGTCGCGAGCCGGCAGCGCCAGTGCCCAACAAACTGTCCTTAACGCCGGACTGATACACTCGGTAGTAGTATAATTAATATTATTTCTGGTTTAATATTAGCTTACCAATAGGCTCGTGAACCATTTCGAGCAGTTCGTCGGCATTCAATGTGGATGTGGCTTTCTTGAACTGCAGCACGCGTTCAGAGAAGAACTCCCAGAACGATAGACCTTCTGGCGTTGTGAAAAGATCCTGGAATAAAAAAAAAACAAATCCTTTTATATGCATTAAAACATTAATTTTTTTTATAAAAAAACGACCTCAAAAGTTAGTGGAACTAACTGGCATCTATTTGGCAAGTTTTATTGAAATCGGTTTACCCGAAAATGCGCGAAATCGGATTCAGCCTCTAGTTTACAACCCTTAGAGGTGCAACATTTTCTTCAAATTTAAGGGGGACCACTGCTGAGATACCCTCTATCCAATGAAAAAAAAGAATAATCGAAATCGGTTCACAAAAAAAGCCGGAGTTATCGTGTAACATAAATGCAAAAAAAAACTGTCGAAATAAGAACCTCCTCTAGACTCTTTTTAGAAGTCGGTTAAAAATCATGAAGATTATTTAAAAAAACGATGATGTCGCGTGTTTAATTTAAGCAATGGAAAGCTGTGTCTTCTCACGATAAATTTAGGACATACTGAATGCAGCCGCGTGTAGTAAGTAGGCAAAAAAAATTAACTGTATTGGTTTGAGCCACTAAGTTACATGACAATCGTTATATTACAAGATTATAGTAACTAAGCCATGCTACTTTGAATATATTGAACATTTTCTTTTTGAGACAAACGCGCAGACTTATTGGGAGGTGGTCGTCGGGGCTCATGGCACCAGAAACTCCATATAAGGAACTGCTTGTGCGTTGCCGGCTCTGAGAGCTCTGTACTACTACGTAGTTCTACTACTGCTATTACTACAAGTAGAACTCCTTATGAAAGAGTTCGTCCAGGGAAGTACTGCCACCTTACCTATGAGTGAGCATTACTGGGTTCCGATTTTGAAGGGGAAATTACAGGCACATAGGACTTGTCAACTTATGTATCGGGATGACGGGCGCAGTGCTCCTAAGAACTTTGCGATTTGAAGCTCTTGGTGGCACAGCAACTGTTATGGCCAGGTGTGTCGCTCACCATCAGGCCCACAACTAGCTCGTTCCGTTACTCGCTTTTTAACAACGGGTGACAAATTAGGGAATTAATCCGGTTTAATGCGTTTCAGTCACTTTCCGTTAACCGATTTAAATAAAACTTGGCAAATAGATGTAATTCCACAAACTTATGAAGTCGGTATTTTTAAATAAAAATGTTGTATTATCTTTTCACTTACCTTCATGTATTTATAAACATGATCCGCTTGTTTTCTGATGCGGTGAGCTTGTTTGCTGAAGTGAATGGAGTCGGTCTCGCTGAGATCCCAGGACGGCGTGTTGCCGACGTACGCCCGCATGCGTTTTATTGTCTCCAGGCAGGAGGGGTGCTTCAGCAGCATTAGGGGCTGGATTTCCAATTCTGTAAACATTAATATTACATTTACAAGATAAATAATAAATGCATAACGCACACACTCAACATAGCCCCGCACTAGGAAAAAACCCTGTGTCGCGGGTGCCATGGACGCATATATAGACAACCACAAATTACACCCAAACTCATGAGAGAAATATATGTAGGCCATACAAATATTTCTCCCGGAGCGGGAATCGAACCTGAGACCTCTGCGTGGCAGTCCGACGTGGTAACCGTTCGACCACGGAGGCAGTCAAAAATGTTTAGACCAATGGAAAGCTCGGTTGTTAACATACTTATTTGTATGCCAACTGTGATACACTTCGTTTCAATCCATTTTAAACAAGAAGCAAGACGGTTTAGTGATGGCCAATTTGACTGCCAACTACAAATCAATTAATTAATTGAATCGATTCATTTAATTGAGTCATACTAGTGGTTTTCATTATATAAACTATAAAAGCAAATTTAAAATTTCCGAAATCTTAATTTTAAATCCTCGTTGAAATCGTTACACTAAGGGTCGTAGTCCAGAACTCTACTCAATGCTCAAGTCAGGATTTGAGAAGAGTTGAGTATGATTTCAAGCACTGGAAATACGATCCTAATGGCAAGGACTTTAGTATGATTTCTAGTGCTTTGAATCATACTCAAGTCCTAACTTGAGCATTGAGTTGAGTTCTAGAATACGACTCTTAGATATTCGTTAGATTGCGATTGAAATTTTCGAATTACTAATCGATTATAAAAACTTTAATTGAATGAAATGAATGTTTTTCTTTATGTACAGCACTATGCAACATAGACTATTCATATATTTTTAATTAAAAAATAACTCACTTTTTGACTACCATTTATCAAATACGATTTTACGATGTTATTCAAAGAATATTGTTGGAAAAAGCGATGACAAATCAAGTCAAAATCTTCGAAATATATGTGAAAGTGTTACTTATTCGATTTAGAAAGAAAGAAAGAAAGAAAAATAATTTATTTGGCAACATTTTACAATAAATAATACAAAACAAACACAATCATACATTAATTTTGTTACCAAAACGTCACCACTCAGCTTTTTGTAATGAGACGTTGAAGAACGCCTCATTACGCTGGTTTTCAGTGGCGCCATATATGGACAAAAAGAAAGATGGCGCCTCGTCCAAGCAGGCGGGAAGATAAAAATAAAACAAAGAAACTTACTTACAAATATAAATCAAAAATTAAAATATTAAACAAAACCATAAACTAATCCTAACATAGATACATAATAATAAAAATGAAATAAATACCAAAAATGTGATTATAATGTAGTGTAAGTGAGGTGAGTATACGTAGTGTAAGTGAGGTGAGTATATGTAGTGTAAGTGAGGTGAGTATCTGCAGTGTAAGTGAGGTGATTAGTGTTAACACATTGTACAAATTGGCTCTGATCACTTTTTAAGAACTTTGCAAGCAATGCACGACTACCTTATGTATTGAGATTATAATTGAGATAATAAAAATTTATTGTATTATTGCTTTAGAAATTCAACCCAACCGTTTTGTTTACATTTCGTTTAAAATGGATTCGAACAGACTATAGAATATGCTATATTTATTTGAAATAAGAACATAACACAATAAAACACCGACAATATAATATACTGTTAGTTTATTCGTAACGTAAGGCCTGCATATGGTGCCTATATCGAAACCGCGCGGGCAACGCACAATACATATAAACGCTGGGTTTTGGACGCGAAAACTGAACGTAGGCTTGTCGAATCATGACTCGCAAAGTTGTCTTTACGATAAGTAAAATTTTCACTGAATGGATGCTTATCCAATTGTATACGAGAGAGATAGACTTACCCATGAGATTATCCAATAGCTTCAAGCACAAGTCGGTGTCCGCCTTTTCCAGGCACAGGCAGGTTTTGATCTTCGCATCTAGCTCAATCAGTTTCATTTCAGTTTTCAGGAATTGCACACGGGAGCGTTTTTCTTCTGAAAAAAAAACTTATTTTTAGGAGAATCAAGTAATGGGGCGAATAGTCGTGCGCCTCGTGGTAAGCAACATAACAGCTCGTCGTCTTACATTCTCAAACTTGTATCTTAAAGAACAAAGAAACTGAAATGCAAAAAATGCATTGCATACACAAATGTAATTAATAGATTCAGGCGTTACTTTGCGCAAGTCCGTGTGTTACGGACGGCCGTACGCGCCTGGCCGGTCAGAGCCAGAGTCCAGAACAGAATGATTAATTCGAGAGCTCTGATTGGCCGAGCGGCGTAGCGACCCATTGATAGGACCGGCACGATGTGGGAGACATCGTGCCGGTATAAATATAAGCGATTATTGTTACTTTACGCATTCACTTTTTATATTCGCTCATGAAAGCACTTGTTACAATTTCTTGTTTCGTAAGTCAGATTGACATTTTTGTTTTATATGAATATACAGTCCATTTTAAATCAAGGAGTTTTTTATTATCGAAGGAGAATAAAGCAGGAGTTCAGTTTTGCGGGCTGAATTCCGCACACCGTGTTTTTATTAAAAATGGAAGTAAATTAATTTGCTACTCCGTGAACCCAGTGAAGAAAGGTTAAATCGTGCAAAATAGCTGCGCTTGTGTTGAATTTTTTTTCATGCAGTTAAGTTAAGTTCCATCCTCCCTCTGCATAAAATTAATAACACAAGCGCAACTAGAGTCACAAACCACCACCAAAAATATACCCAACACGTGTTTCACGTCTCCACGAGGCATCCTCAGGGGCTGTTGATAGCTCGACTGTCGACCGAAGAATGAGCTCGTTTAGAACAGTTGGTATTTATACCCCGCTACCCCCAGTGTTACTATTATTGAAACCCGAAAATACCCGTAATAAAGGTGAATGATACAAAATTCTACTGTTAATTTATTATACAACCGCTGTTGTTGCACCCAATTATTTCCATCGGTTCTAAAACACCCAGACGTAGTTTGCAAAAATTAACTGCATAAAAAAATATTCAACACAAGCGCAGCTATTTTGCACAATTTAACCTTCACTGGGTTCACGGACTTGCAAATTAATTTACTTCCATTTTTATTATACACATGTTGCAGGCTAATTTCACATCACATTTACTTCATATTCACGCACTGGTTTTTATCTATTCTTAAAGTAATGCATCCAAATTAATCACCCTTATATAAAATCCCTTGATAAGAAATTTCAAATAATTAGAAGTTTTGTCATCTCCTGAATAATTACTATTTATAAGATACGTGTTTTAGAATGTAAGGCATCGAGTTTGAAATACCACTCAAAACTTTAAAACGCAAAGACTTTTAAGGCCCTCGCACTCTACGCTCGTCTCCCTGAGATAAAGGTTCTGTTTAGAGCTACTGAACACAACTGAAGAGCTCTTAAATGTTACATTATTTTAATAAGCGTTGCGCTCTCTATGGAAAATTGAAAGAATGCATGTCGAAAATGAAACTTTTTTTTTTCGGATCTAAGTCGCGTGTGAGCTGACTCTTGGCGAAAATAAAAGAAAAGGGCCTTTTTTTAATATACCAAGTACCGGGACGAACAAGTCGTGTGTCTGGTGATAAGCGAGATGCCTATCCATAACAGTTGCAGGGCTTTAAATCGCAAAGATCTTAGGGGCACTCCCACGCACACCCGTCATGCTTATCTTTATAAGTTCACAAGTCTCATGTGCCTGTAATTTCACCAGCACCCTTCTGTACCGAAGCGCAGTAATGCTCACATTACTGCTTGACGGCAGAAATAAGTAAGGTGGCAGTAGTTCCCTGGACGAACTCTTTCACAATGAGCTCTACGGCTCAGTCCACATAATTTATTACAAGTACAAAACGAAAAACAAAAGCGTAACTAAAAATAACGGAATGATATTCAAAAAATTACAATCTATATAAAACTATTTGTGAAATTACAGGCACATGGGACTTGTCAACTTATGTCTCAGGGTGACGGGCGCAGTGGCAGTGCCCTTCAGATCTTTGCGATTTAAAGCTCAGAGCTCAGTGGCACTGCAACTGTTATCGACTAGCGTATAGCTTACCATCAAGCGCACGACTTGTTCGCCCCGTCACTTGATGTTATAAAAAAATATTAAACAGTGCCAGACATTTTCTAAAGAGGGCCTATACAGGTGTATCTAATTGTTTAAACAGTAGATCACGTGAAAAGAGTTTTGTATCAGGATAATCTCTGAGCACATCCTCTAGCTTTGAGAAATTTGATGGAAGTGGTAAGAGAATGAACTAACGTAAAAATGGTGGAAGAAAGAATTCGAGGACGATTCAAAATTTTAAAAGTAAATGACTAGGAACCAGTAAAGAGGGAAATAAAAGGTAGGATGACGATGAAGGAGGTTAGCATCGTCACCACCCATATATTGCCGTCATCGATTATATAACCAGAAATAGAGACGAAATGTCATTTAATTTGTTTGAAAACTATTCTGCCATATCATTACTGTGACAACTGCGCTCCGATTGGCTAACCCGAATTCGAAACAATTGACGGGTGTCGTCAAATTGTTTTACTTCAACCGACGACCACTTTAACTTTAGCTTAGCTATAATGGAGGAAAATTGAAAAATAACATATTTAATTACCGATGAAACGTGATTCCGTTTGTTTTTTATTTAGATGTTTTACTGTTTTCCCATACCACCGAATATAATAGCACGTTAGAGATATTATCTGTATTACAATAAATACAGAACATTTTTGCAATATACGGAGACATACACACAGGTCAGTTGTAAGCCTGTCTTTATTTTAGTGCACACGAGAGTTGATAAGTGATGTATCACTGATGAGTTACCAGGAATGAATGGCCCTTATTTCAGACGAAAAAGATAGAGCACAAAGTTCTCCTGTTTTTTTTAATTAGTTAACCTGTTCGACTTATCGGAACTTATCCTAACGATGCATAGCTGAAATATCATTAAACAACTTCAGTATTCTAAAACTGGATTTTTTATGACATCTCTAAAAGTTATATATCGAGTTCTTAGGTTTTCACGATTGTTACACATAGAAAATGAAACTATTTTTCCGGATTTAAATCGCGTAATTTGTTTTTTCAAACAAACCGACGTTTCGGGCCCTTTACAAGTCCCATGGTCACGGTTGAAACTTTGAAACGTCGGTTTGTTTGAAAAAACCAATATACGCGATTTAAATCCGGAAAAATAGTTTCATTTCCTATCTCTAAAAGTTATTTTGTCACTTAGCTGCATTTACTTAGCGGAAGGCAGTATATTTGTTTTTTCAAATACACTAAGGTTTCTGGCCCGTTACAAGTCCCATGGTCACGACTGACTGCAAAATGTCTGTTTCTCGTATAAATTGCATTTTTAATAATGTCAGTACAAAGTACTAAAAAGCCGACCTCAAAAGTACGTGGCTTAACACTTGCCAAGTTTTATTGAAAACGGTTAATTGAGAGTGCGCGAAAACGGATTCATCCCCTAGCTTGCCACCCTTAGATGTGGAATATTATCTTCAAATTTAAAAGGGGTCAAATATGGGGGTATCCTCTATACAACAAAAAAAAATCATCCAAATCAGTTAACAAATTCACAAAACCGGAGTTATCGTGTAACTAATAATACAAAAAAACTACATTAGAATTGATAACTTCTTCCTTTTTTTAAGTCGGTTAAAATGGTTTGGCATCTCAATTTTTTGCAGTATAATCTTTGTTACGATGGTACTAGGTGCAATGTATAAGAATTTATGAATAAGAATTAAAATACCTGTCTCTCTTTCTTTGTCCAGGGTAGCTTTTTCTTCATCAGTGAGGTTTAGGTCCAACACCAGTTGAGCGAGTATTGATTGCGGAGTTATCTGACCCTTTTCTGTAAATATAATTTTTTTCTTGCTACAAAAATAATAGGGTATAATATTATTTGATCCTCAAAGAAATAATTGATATATTGTAAATGTGCACTTTTTTAAAAAAAGATATTTTTTTTAAAGTTTGGTATATATTAATTGTTCCATCTATATTAGTTGATCTACGGGTAAATTATAAATGAAACGCTTTCAAGTTAACACTATTATTATGTTTAAACATACTAAATTTATATTTGGTATTCAAAAATAACGTTTGATCCTCTTTTCTATTATTGGTCCTTTCTTTTAACGATTGATGACTTTTATAACCAGTATATCTTTTGATATTGATCTCCTAATAAATCTTGGTTGCTTGGTAGCGATCTTCATTCAGTAGGTTAGGTTAGTACATGAAAAAGCAGCACGGAGCGAGCGACGCGAGCTTGTCGCGGCAGCGGCCGGCAAGTGCCTGAAGCCACTTTGCTTGCGTTTCCGAACATGTTATCAGGTCAAATTATATTATAGTTAATATGATATTTGTATATAAATATAATCAACATTTACTTAGTTTTAAAAATAAGTATCTAAATTTTATTTTTAATTCTCATTTGTCTTAGTTTTGAGGCCCAACATAAAACTATCAAAGTTCATTTATACAAATCAAACATTGATTTTCATAGCTCTGAATAGACTAAAATATTAAATACATGTCAAATAATATTATTATAATATTATAAATACTGTCATCTTCTTATCCAGCGAGCGATTTGATCGCTGGCGTCATTGTCGTTCAGTTTGCAGCCTTAGAGCGAGCAAAAAAAATGCAGCCTTAGGGCGAGCAATAAAAAAAAACAGACTCACCTAGCTGCATTTTCAAAGTGAGAGCATTAGCAGCGGCTTGTTTGTCCCACTGAAGCCTGACTGCCTCGTTTTTGAAGTTTGGCGGTCGTGATTGGAAGAGTTTGATGCCAATGTATTGGTTAGTTGGTAGATAGGCTATGAGGATATTCTCTTTTTCTGTGTCCGCTATAAAAAAAAATAGCCATTGAAAATTTCAAAATTATGCTGATTAGAGTACTTGGGTTTTTGCGTTTGAAAGTAAAACTGGCCAGTCGTGACCATGAGACCGGTAGAGAGAGAGAGAACATAACAGTTACATGGACACAGCACATTACGCTACACATTGATGTATCTTGTTCCATTGCACTGAACGCGATTTTCGAATAACATAACTGAGGATAGCCTCGGCGCAAAAATGTGTAACCCACATTAAAAATGTTTTCTGCAATATTAGTTTAAATGATGATAGAATGATTACATTATTGCATACTAAAGATAATTTTATATTTTGATGATATTGTCATGTATAAAAAATATTTATAGTTCGTTTCAATCCATTACATTGTACAGAAAAAGTAAACAAATAGGTCACTGACCCGACTATAGACGGTTTAGTGATGGCCAGTTGCACTGCCAACTACAAATCAATTAATTAATTGAATAAATAGATTGGTTTGATTGGATTAGTTGGAACAACAGTTATTTTTGCGTTTTAGCTGCTGGTTATTAACAAATAATATGTGATTCGATACTGAGTGATGATATTTTTATACATAGTATTAGTACAAGGCGTAGTTACATATTACTAGTGGTTTTTCTTACATGACCTATAAAAATATATTTATAATTTCGGAAATCTTAATTTTAAATCCTCCTCTGAATGCTTACACTTAGCTACTTGCTCGATTGTGATTGAAACATTCGATTTAATAATCGATTAAAAAACTAAATGATCCGAATGATTATTTGTTCGACAGCTATGCAACCATACACAATGTATACTTCTACATTTGAAAAATAGCCTAATTTTTGGACTAACAGTTTTTCAAATACAATTTTAAGTTGTTATTCAAATGAATATTGTTGGAAAAGTTGAGATATCAAATCGATATAATGAACAGTCAGCAGTTAACTTATTTCATTTATTGATTGATTGCTTTAGAATTTTAACCAAACCAGTTTGTTTACTTTTACTGTAAGATGGATGAAAACAGACTATAATTATTAATTTTTTAACAGTAACTATTAAAATTGAATAACTTGAGTGCAACAGTTTGATCAATACATAAATCGACAGTTATTTTTAATTTAATATTTAAGTAATTCCAATAAACTACCTTGGCTATTTGTTTAAGTAGGTTTAGGTAGGTTTTATAAACTTTTAACACTTTTGTTTATCAGTTAGATTAGACGCCTACACAATATAACAAAGTTGGTTTATTAAACTGGTTCTAAGTGAGCTCCCCCAGACAACTAACGAATGATTATTAATTAAGGAAAAAACAAAACATATTATAATGAAAATGTATTAATCAGTCTTTTACAAAATTACTTAGGAAATTTCATTTTAATAAAAATTTCATTTTCTTTAGGATACATTTCTAAAATTTTCATAAATGTATCGTTTTCTTCGTTCTTCATCTCTTCGGGCACGAAACCGACGTCTTTGATATAATCCGAATAATTCTTATTAAATCCCATGTCCCCGAATTCAATGGACATTGGGGCGTATTTACGGTTTTTCTTTTTCGTCGGTTTGTTTTTGAACAGTTTCAAATATTCTTCACCTTCTGGTATTTTATAATCTTTTAAAGGTACCGGTAGTTTCTTGTCTTCATTTCTAGGTTCATTTTCAAAACTTTTAACGTCTAAATTTTTATATATCTTTTTCAAAGATGTAACGGAACAAAGAGACTGTACTCGTGAAAGGTTTTTTACGCTCGACTGATCGGATTGAGTCTCCTGTAACAGGTTTTGTGATAACAGACATTCGTCGTCGTTCAATACGTTTAAAGAACCTAATATTAGTCCTGCTATATGTGATGTTGGTTTTCGCTCAGTACCGCCTAGCGGAATTATTGAATTATGTTCTGTATTGCCAATTCCTGAATTAACGGATAAATAATTAAAATTTTCAGGATTTTCATCAAATTTTGCGGAAAATGTAGACATAAAGTCATTATTGAAATTATCATATTGGATTACAGTCTGTTCTTGGGTACATTGTAATTGCTCGTATAAGTCAATATTCATTATGTTAGAAGATTGTAAAAGTGAATTTGTTGTTTCTTCTGAGGTGGTACTTTTTGAAGTACTATCTTTTGAAGTCGTATCGTTTAATGTATTTCTACTAGAAGCTTCTTGAATATTATCAATGCACTCCTGCTTCTTTTGTTCTGCCTTATGTATAGGTTTTGTAGGTGGTACAAACTTTTTAGCTTTCGCTGTAGTTTTATTTATAACTGTACTCTTTTTCTTAACGCTAGTGGGTATTTTATTTGTAGATGGCGTTGATTTTATGTAAATTTCTTTCGTTGATTTATTGCTAAGATCTGAAAAACACAAAAATTAAGCATAAAACAAACCATTTTGTTTATTATTATTTATGTTGCAGACGTCTGAGTCTGCATCCGTATATTTTTAAATATCTAATTCCGCATCCGTGATCCGATACAATCCATACCAACCGTCCAACCGTCCAACCAGGACGCTATGATGGCCGTTTTGACTTTTGTCCACTCATCAAGTTTCGTATTAATTCATAACTACGTTGAAGGAGCTGTTGTACGTTGTTGTCAACAGTGACGTGCAGTAAAATTTATGGATGTATAATTTTACGACACAACACGGTATTTGTTTTTCGAAATTCGATTTTTTTTTAAATGAAATCTAATACGATCGTCACTTATAGGATCGCTGTCCAGCAAAACTTCTACCTCCAGCAAACTCGCATCAAAGCTCAATGCAAAACAAAGCAGTTTCGAATTGATGATATATTGAGTAAACATTTTTATTTTCGTTTTATTAAAACTTTTTAATCAGCTACCCCTTGCAATACTAGTTATGAATCTAAAAATTAATATATAATGAATTGAGATTTGACCTCACTATTGTAATCTGTTAAAATGGCCATCATAGCGTACTGTACTGCATACTGTAGTGGTAATTAGCCAATCGATAATTCGGTCTTTTGACTGGGAGCCACGTATTCGTAAAAGTAGGCTCCCAATGCAATTTGAAACATAAAAACAAAGACTAAAACTGAACTTACCCATTAATTGCGTATTTGAATCCGTGTTCTTTAAAGAATCAAAATCATTTTCATAGTTTTGTGAAGACGCCGCAGCAGCAAAATTATCATCGTATTGACCAAAAATATCTTCACTAAACATGTTATCTTGAGGTAAATTCTCCATTTCTTATTTAAAAAACACTATTTCCAATTTAATTTTCTTTTTTTTTTGTTAGGAAAAAGTAACAAACGCGCTGTTCTTTTGTTCTGAGTTTCGGGGTAAAGTAGTAGTAAAATTTTTCGTCCTTCGGGACAGGCTAAGGCATCGAAGCCATACTGCCAAATTTTAGATTTATTTCGCGGTAAATTAAAAAGTTCGAAATTCGAAATGTTGACAGTTTTGTTTTTTAAATTTATTTACGGCAGCTGTGTTGGTCAATATTCTACCAATTTAGCTGAAATAATTCAACATAGGTAAGTAAAACTTTAATAAGTTCAAAAAAAAAAAAGATTTCTCACCCGGTTTGAACGGCTCTTTCAGATCTTCCAGCTCCGCCTACGGACAAAATAAATCTTACGAAATACATAAAATAATTGTCTAGAACTATGAATCATCAAAATGTTCGTTGTATAATGGTCCGCTACTGAACATACGACTAAATAAATGCCGTCATATCAAAATCGGTGCCAAATGCATGAAATAATAATGAGAACAATCTTGGGAACCGTCTTCTTCCATTGATTTTTATTGAATATGATATTCATTTAATCTTTTGGGAAATTACTCCACTAGTTTGTTATAATTATACAAACATCGAACACAAAGCAAAATTCTTCGACCCGACTACTATCAGCTCGAACCAGCGTCTGTGCCCAGTGTGTGGCCATGGTTTGGCACCTATTAAGTAGGTTGATTACAATGTGTTAAATGTAATATGTAGGATGCTAATGGCGTATTACGGTTATGGCGACACTTCACATGGCTACTTGTATTCGCTATTGGGTGTTTGATGTACTTGGAAAAATATTTGACGTACAGACAAACACTGGCAAATACACAAATACAAAAAATGTAAATTATTTGGTACTGCGGCCAAGAAGAACAAATTATGGTAAAAGAAATAAGGAAGCGCAACTAAATAATAAACTTCCTAGAGACATTAAATCACAATCCCTAATAACATTTAAAAAACTTTGAAATATTACGTAACTTCAAATATTGAATGACACAATAACAAATATATAAAAATAACAAATACACGGAAATAAAATTAATATAAAAATCCACCTCCAGTATAAGTAGTCGGCTTAGTCTGTGAGTACATCCATATAAGAATGCTGGTACAACTTGATTATTTTATAGCTGAACTACCGTCCTTGTACGCTTTCTAAAGAAAATAAATTGTAATAGTATGTTACTCTGTGTTCTCATGTAAATGACTTATTTATAATGCTTAGGCTCAACTCACACTGGCGCATCGAAGCGTAATTTTCAATTCATATTCCCGATAAATATTACGAAGTAGCGAATATGCCTAACAACCAAATAACAGTTACATCTTTCATTCATCTAAACAACAATGTTTGGTTAATTACAACACAGTAAAATGTCGAGTTTTTGTAGTTTCTGTTTTCACATATTTTACATTATATTAGTTATTATTTGCGGATTTCACTGTATTAAAAATGTTCTCACCTTTTTTCAATAAATCATATATATATCAATTCGTTTGTTTTTATTATTTCTTTTCATATCGTTTGTTGCGCTCAATTTTTGCGTTGAAAAAATTACTGTGCAGGACTGTCAAAATGTTTTAAAATCAGCTGTGACCTTGCAGCTATGTTTCGCACCGTGTTAATCTTTTGCAGTCATAGTGGCGCCACGGTGCTCGCAACGTTAGCTATTGTGACAAAATTTTAAGATTTACCATTTACCACTCCAATTTGAGAGCTAAATATGGATATAATAGCTTTATCGAGGCGGCATACTACGGTTGATGGTTATTTTTTGCCAAATATACCAAACACGCATTTGCGTGTTTGGTATATTTACAAATAGCCATGTGAAGTGCCACCGTTAGAAATGTGGTCAAAAATCGCGCTGAAATATCCAGGGCGTTCAAGCAAATACTTAAACCAAACTACGCGTATACGATAACAGCCCTATTTATTTTTTTCCTCGCACTAGGGAAACCCTGTGTCACCGGTGCCATGGACACACACATAGACATCCACAAATTACACACCCAAACTCACGAGAGAAATAAATGTAGGCCTTACAAACATTTCTCCCGGCCCGGAAATCGAAACCGGGACCTCTGCGTAGCAGCAACGGTATGGTGACCGTTCGGCCATGGAGGCAGTTTTATTACAACCTTAGTGACGATAACTGGTGCACGGTATTCAGTAATTTAGTCTAGAGACGGTTTCACACTCCTAAGTAACTTTTATTAATAGTAAGGGCGCCTTAAAATAGGCACTTATAGAAGCACAGAAGCGGCACCGCTGTGACGCTCTAGCCGCGCCACTACTCATAGGATACAATATGTAAAAGAGTAGTTGCAGCGCGGTTGTGGTAACGCTTCTATAAGCGTCTAATTTGAAAGCGCCTTAATATCTGATTCAGTCAAGCAAATTACTTACCGGTGAAACGTTGTTAAACTGTTTAGTTTTCTCGGCGGGCTTTTCTTTGTCTTGTTTGTCCTTTTCCTTCTCTTTGTCCGGTGAGGCGCCACGGCGTTTCTTAGGCGCGGGTGACGGCAATGTCGTGTTTTCTTCAGTCTGTTCGTCTATGTATCTGGAAAATGGATAGAATTGAATATAGATTCATTTATTTCACTCGTAGTCCCAATTGGAATGGACCAATTTGGAAAAGGAAGTTTTCTCCAATTGGTTCTAGTATGAGTGAGTTGCTACGGTACTTGTATTTCTTTCAAAGCCTGTACTGTACCATTGCTGGGCTAAAGCCTCAAACAAGTCGTGTGCTTCATGATAAGCTCCACGCCTGTCCATAACAGTTGCAGAGCCACTCAGAGTTTTAAATCGCAACGATCTGAGGAGCACTACCACTGCACCCGTTACTCTGGGACATAAGTTGACAACGCCCATGTGCCTATAATTTCACCAGCACCCTTACCCTTCAAAACCGAAAGGTAGTTATGCTCACATTACTGCTTGGCGGCAGAAATAGGTAAGATGTTACATAATGACAAGACACCCTTAGTAAAACAAAGCTACATGTGATCATACGTCAAAAGTGCAAAAGTTCTGGTCCTGTCAGGCTGAAGGAATTTTTTTTTAATTATTAGGCTTTTTTTTTACAAAAAAAATTTACCTCAAAAGTTTGCTTATCCGCTTTTCTATTGGAATTACATCTATTTCGACCCATCCCAAGCACAGGGTCCTATGTGATTATACAACGAAAACAGGATAAATGCATAATCTCGTTATTCAAAATAAGACCTAGCTCTAGGTGTTTTCAGAACTTTATGTATTATTTCGTTTCTTAAATATAAAATCGAACAACTGTCGACCTGATATCTACAGTAAAGAATAGCACACAAAATGTACAATGTCCTGAGAATAAGCAATCTTGCACATAGGTTTTTGTTCTACAGATGAGTAGATTTGTCAAGTTTTATTGAAATCGGTTAACGGAAAGTGCGCGAAACCAGATTCATCCCCTAGCTTGCCACCCTTAGAGATGGAATATTTTATTCAAATTCAAATGGGACCAATATTAAGGTACCCACCCACTTTCTAACAAAAAAGAATCATCAAAATCGGTTCAGAAATGCCGAGAAACCGCGTAACAATACAAAAAAAAATACAATAAACCTCCTCCTTTTTTTAAGTCTGTTAAAAAATAGAAATGTCATTATTTTTCAAATTCTCGAATTACATTATTATTGAAGGTACAATATATTGTTCGTAACCAATCGCAAGTAAAGTTTCGTACTTGGGAAACTCACTTCGGCAGGTACAATTTTAATGTATGGACTTCATAACTACATAGTTAAAATTCTTAGTAACTATGATTAGCTGTATTGAAATCCAATTTAATAAAAGTAAAATCCAGCTATTAAAAAGATGACTGCTAATAACATGCAACCAAATGAAAAAGTACAGCATAGCAGTAATACGACGTATGAAAACTCACTACTAAATCATCGATTACTTCTTAAGAGAAGAAAATACTCCATTCAACCATTTAACTTTTGACAGCACGAATTCTAATCAGTTGGTGATGTCCTAATCCGTTTCTGATTCGATTTTTTTTATAATTATCGATAAAAAAAATTATTTATGAAGAACTTTTAATAGTGAGTGTGAGCGGGTTCAAAAAAGAAGATATTGTCTAATTGGGATCGTGATGTTGCGTTTTGACAATGTGTACTCAAGAATTGATAATTAATGTTAATGAGGATTCTAGAGACTATTCCCGTTCATATGGAGCAGAATCCGATGATTCATTATAATAAACAATAAGAATTTATTATAATTAGTCATAATGTACTTCATTTCATTATAATTTATTGGACAGGTACCAAAATTTATCAACTTGAATAATCTTCGTTGCATAAGCCGTTGGGTCGATAAATATCGGAGCTAGAGTACTAAAACTAAAATTTTCACTAAAATTAAAAAACAAAAGAGTTCAGGAAGTATTGCACTTTTATGTCTATGGTTGTATACGTCGCCTTACTTTCTCAAACTTGTATCTTAAAGCCTTAAAGGAAAGGACCTGCCCTAAATACAGAATGAACGTGCATATCCAAACAAAAATTGAACGCTACAAATGGCAGATTTCTTTAGAGTTGTAGCATAATCTATCGATAAGTCATTATCGACATGCATATGTATGGCTTAAATGTTGAAACTGATAAAATAGTAATTTTTAGTAGTTCAAAGTGAAACGAATAAATGAAGATGGTCTTTGATCCAATGGTTATATTCGGCAGTCCTATGATTTCCAACCAATCTTTTTTCATTTGTAGGCAAACTTGAAATAGTATAATAATAATAAAATAATAAAAACCTAGTAGTGCATTATTTTAATAACAGAATATCGATAATATGTACGCTTCCAAGATCAACTCTATCTCAAAATAATCGTTACCAAGAATAACCAAAATATACAAACAAACAGGCAATCTGAAAAATCCAAAGCACCATTTGGCAAGATTTATGATTAAACTATTTAAATATGTCTAATTACATGTGATTTGGGCTGTTGTGTGATATATAAACAGGAAAATAATACGTGTCTGTACAATGTTATATTCAGTCGATTTTCGCTTTTTCTAAAGCCATATCCCGTAATGCTGCAGCGACGAATTTTTATTAATACTTAATTGTTCTCACTGTCAATGTTTTTGTCCATTTTATTACAATTCATGCGAATAATTCAAAAAACACTTGGAAAAACATTTGTTTTGACATTTGATGTACTTCCCTTTGACAACCGTATCATGTACCTCATGTACTGCGAAATGCACAGTTGGTATTTAAGATGACGTTACGTATTTGCGATTCCCGTGTTTGACACAGACCAATGTAATGCTATCTCTTTTGACTTAAGACGGCACGCTATCCTTAAACAAAGACAATAACATGTTTATGTTTTCACCGTCGAAAAACGTCGAAACGTCAAAATGAAAAAAAAATCATATACATACAACGTCTGATTTATATATGTCAACATAACATGTCCTTTGGTTTCCATAGTCTAAGCTTAAAGCACATAGTTACTGAAGTGAAAAAATTGGATTGTGCATACAAATTTTGTACGCATATACATATATTACACAAAATATTATAAAAAATAATAATTTTAATTGTAGTACCAAATTAAAGAGATGTATAATAATAATATGTACAGGCAATAATTTCATTATTCACACTAAGTTTGAGAATTTATATATCTTATTTCGTTTAGGAACTATAAAATCATACAATGGTCGATCTGACATCCACAGCGAAGAAGAATGAACGAAATGTACTATTGTCCTGAGAACAAGTAGTCACGTACGTAGTTCTCGTAGAGTGGAAGTGGTTCTACAAAAAGGTCATTTCCTACAGGCCTGCCGCTTAATTGACTCGGTTCCTGAGGTAACTATGCGGTGCGGGAGGAGTGACAGTTTACATAACAGTTACACTGCACACGGGATAATTTCATCAAGATTTTTCTGACGATATTCTATATTGCTGGGGCTGCCCCGACACTGCCTCAGGGATGTTGGCGGAGGCTAGGATTGATAGTTTTCAGGCAGTCGTGCGCAAGAGATTGACATCCCTGTTGCCCAGAGTGAGAGGCAGCACCAACAGTCTTCTTAAGGTGGTAGCAGAGGATGGACAACCCAATCCTTAAGTATTCGATGTCCATCCTTATTAATGAAAATGAACATTTTTCTTTCTACTAACATAGTTGTAAATAACTACTAACACCATATGGACATGTAACTATTACTTATTGTCTGAAATAAAATTCTTTCAATAACAAGTTGATTGATAACGGTGCCAAATGGCTTGTCTATTCATTTCAATTAACAATTACATTTTTTATCGTTTCACATAACAATTGAATAATTTGGTAGGAACTTTTTTCAATTAACTTGATCGTATTTTTAACAAAAATACTTCATAATGACACTCACCTCTTGGGCCGTATCTTCCTGCCGCTTCTGCTGACGATCTCCTCATCTTTCTTTTCTTCATCTTCATCTCTCTTGTCTTCGTCTTTCTTGGCCTTGCCGCGCGGCGTCTTGGGCGTTTTCGGGGGCTCCTTCTTAGGCTCCGCCTTGGATTTGCGGCCTTTTGGTGGTTGCTAAAAAAGAAACACAAATTAAAGATTGATTAAAATTATAAACAGTATTTTTTATACAATACCTAGGTATTGTTAACCAGACGCGCGTCTGGTGGTAAGCATAACAATTACATAATAATAAGCATAAATATAAATAATAAGCATAGCAGTTACAGTGCCACTCAGAGCTTTTAATTGCAAAGATGTTAGGGGCACTGCCACTATGCCCGTCACCCTGAAACATAAGTTGACAAGTCCCATATGCCTGTAATTTCAACAGCATCCTTACCCTTCCAAACCGGAACGCAGTAATGCTCACTAGGTAAGGCAGTACTGGATGAACTCTTTCACAAGGAGCTCTACTGCATTAAATGGGGAAATCCGAAACTATGGGAGATACTCGGAAACTGCCTTAGGAACCATTAAGTCTTTTGTGAAAACAATTTTGGCTTACTCGATTTTTTGGCCGGGTCATAAAATAATGATCTTTGACCAACTTCTACTGTCCCGATTTTTTAGTATATCGTCGTATTTAGAATATCGTCGGAAAAATCTTGTTCAAATTATCCCGTGTACAGCGCGACGTAACTGTTCCGTGAACTGTCAATCGTCCCGCACCCCATTGTTACCTCAGGAATCGAGTCAGTTAAGCGGTAGGCCTGTAGGAAATGACCTTTTTGCAGAACTACTTCCACTGCACTCTGGTCAACTACACAACAATTGACGGGTGTCGTCAATTGTTTCACTTCAAATAAACCAGTTTAACATGAGCTTGGACGTGGAAATGGACGAAAATTGAAAAATTACATATATAATATTTCATTACCGATGAAATGTGATTCCGTTTGTTTTGTAATTAGATGTTTTGCTGTTTTCACGTCACCGAATGGAACAGCCCCCTTTGGTAGAGATATTCATATATCTTTATTACAATAAATACGGAATATTTTTGGAATATATGGAGACGTACATACATGTCAGTTGTTGGCGCTGTACTATTTCAGTTTTCTAATTTGGTTTCAGCGCAAACGAGAGTTCATATTTAAAAGTAATATAAGGCCCATTTGCCTGATGAGTGACCAGGATGGCTGGCCCCTATTTCGTCTCAATTTCTGGTTATATACTCGGTGACTAAGACATGCTAATTTCTTACAAAAAGTGGCAATACCTTTCCTTCATCAATAACCAGAGCTCCAGCTTCGTCAGAATCTTCCACAGCTGTGTCGTTTTGCGTAGCATTACTGGCTGTCGTCTGTAAAGGGGATTATCATCATCAACGTCAAGTCCATTTTACGTCCCACTGCTAAGCAAAGGTCTCATCTCAGAAGAGGATGTGAGGCCAGATACTGCCAAGCTGGTTGAGGACTTAGGACCAGTGCAAACCGGTGGATGGGAAGGCAAAGGATATCAAATTTATTAATGTATATTTTATGCTATTACAATTGTCATAAGGTATAAGTTGCAATGCTCTGAGACCGACCTCGGAGCATCGCGGTGCATTTATCTCTTATGTGCATAGATAATATCTCGCACCCCTCATGAAAGAATGGCATAAGTGCAGTTACGTCAAATATGTTTATTACTCCATTAGATATAGAAAAATATAACCCACATCCTCTCCAATTCTTGTAACTCGATCTACAATATTAGTCGCTAGATTTACATGAATTATAATGGACGAAAATTGAAAAATTACATATTTAATTACCGATGAAATGTGATTCCATTTGTTTTGTAATTAGATGTTTTGCTGTTTTTCCCACACCACCGAATGGCACAGGGCCCCCATAGTTAGAGATATTATCATTACAATAAATACCGAATAATGTACTATTTAAACTTTCTAATGTGTAATTTCAGTGCAAACGAGAGATAATATTTAAAGTGATATAAGGCCCAATTGCCTGATTAATTGCCAGGGATTATTTCGTCGATGGTTGATATAGACCACTTTAGAAATCAACGAAATAGAACAATAAGGAAAGATGTAAATACTTACATCAGTAACAGTATCATCAGCATTGGTGGTGTCCATATTGTCATCCATAGATTCATTTATGCCTGTATCGTTGGCCGACTCGTCCGCGCCTTCGGCTGGTACCGCCTGTCATGTAGGAATATTATAAACTAAGTTAAAAAAATACTACAAAGGTTTATCTTTAGCAAAATATTTTTTCTTTTTATATCAGGTACCAAGTGACGGAATGAACTAAACTTGCGTCTAATGGTAAGCGACACGCCTGTCCATAACAGTTGCAGTGCCACTCAGAGCTTTAAATCGCAAAGATCTGACGGGCATTGCCACTGCGCCCGTCACTCTGAGACATAGGTTGGTATGTCTCGTGTGCCAACAATTTCACCAGCACCCTTACCCTTCAAACCCGGAACGCAGTAATGCTGACATTACTGCTTGGCGGCAGAAATAGGTACGATGGCAGTACTTCCCTTGACGAACTCTTTCACAAGGACCTCTACTGCTACTGATAAAATTAGCATTGTTTTAACAATAAAAAACCGAAATGCCTCATTATGAAAAATATGAATATTAAAAACTGAAATGCCTCATTATGAAAAATATGAATATTAAAAACTGAAATGCCTCATTATGAATATAAAATTTACTGATGCTATTTTTGTTTTTCGATATTCATATTTAACGACCTTTGTGGCCCAACGGTTCGCACTGTGGGCACTGGATGAGGAAGTCCCGGGTTCGATTCCCGGTAGGACCAATTTGGGAAATGAAATTTTTCAAATTGGTTCTGGACTGGGTGTTCTAGGAAATTCTGTAAGCTCTGGTACCAAAATAGCACAGGGAAAAAAATCCCTAGTTTGAGACCAGGCAATTGGTGTGGTTGACTGGTATATTATTCATTATCCATATTACGGTACCGGCACGCTATGATGGCCGTTTTGACTTTTGTCCGCTCATCAGTTTCGTATTAATTCATAACTACGTTGAAGGAGCTAATTCTTGCACATTGTTGTCAATAGTGACGTGCAGTAAAATTTATGAAATGTATAATTTTACGACACAACTCGGCATTTCTTTTTCGAAATTTTTTAAAATGAAATTTACGTCAGTTATAGGATCGCTGGCCAGCACAACTTCTACGTTCAGCAAATTCGCGTCAAAGCTCAATGCAAAACAAAGCAGTTTCGAATTGACGACATGTTATAAACGTTTTTATTTTCGTTTTATTAAAACTTTTCAATCAGCTACCCCTTGCAATACCAATTATAAATCTAAAAACTTATAGAAGCGACTCGCATTTAATTATTTTTTTCGATAATGAATTGAGATTTGACTTAACTATTGTATTGACCGGTCAAAACGGCCACCACAGCGTGCCGTGTGCGTGGTAGTTTTACAGTAATAATACGATTGCGTACTTAACAGATAAAAACTTAATACATAATATTCCCTTTGGACCAAAAATCTAAAATATATAATAAACTGCGAACATGCCCGAAGCACTGCAGAAGCGAGGCAGTATCATGAGAATTTCGAAGACCTCATTGTACTGAACTCGCAATGTGTTGTAAGTGCGTTTTGTATAACAACACGAAAGCACGTATAAAAATTTTGACAGGTTTAAAGAGAGTTATTTTCAATGTTCAATACAACGAAAAAACCTACATGCAAGCATGTTGTTATTGGTTAAAAAGAAAAAAAAAAGCTTATTTTATTCATTGTGTAATGGTTGTGTCAAATTTAATTTATTTACAGCCCAATAGTGTAATTTCTATTTTTTTTTTTTTCGGAATATTGGATATGATACGATTATATAGGAACAAGGCGTAATGCTTAGAGACACTACAGAAGCGCGGCAACCTAATAATGCACGATTTGCTAAAGTGTTTCCTACCTCAGGATCACCCCCGATAACTTGCTCCAATGGGACATTATTGGCAAAGTCATGTTCAATCTGCTTCACGCCATCGTTGAAGTCGCGCCGCTTCACCGTCTTGGTCAGAAACTTGTCTTTGTTTTCCGCGTAGTCGAAGATCATGTTCGGGGGGAGGTTCGCACTAAAATTACACAATTATCGGTATGTTTTTACATTCAATTGAATCAACTTATAAAACTAAAAATATTCAGTTAACCCTAATGTAAAATTGTTTAAACTAAACAAGATTCATATTGTGATTTTAAAGTTATTGAAGAGGTGGTCAAGATGTTTGACCACCATGAAATTCAATTATTTTTGTGAAATGACTCCATGTTATAATTACTAATACAAAGATCGAACACTTACAAAAAAAAATCCTTCGAACTGGCTAGATTTGAACCAACGTCTTCCAGCAAACCGCGCCAGACGCTAAGTGTCGTTTCCAGAACTCTACTCAATGTTCAAGTCAGGATTTGAGTATGATTCAAAGCACTAGAAATCATACTCAAGTACTTGCCATTAGGGTCGTATTTCCAGTGCTTGACATCATACTCAAGATCTGACTTGAGCTTTGAGTAGAGTTCTGGAATACGATCCTTAATCAACTAAGCCACGGAACGAACTAGCGGACCTTACGAATTTTTATATGTGCTTGTTTTTTATTTTCGACGACTTTTTTTCTGTAAGAAACCTATTTCTTCACACAGTCAGGAAGATTCATATTCTTGCCAATTAAGACAAATGGATATGAATTAAAATTTTCACAGTAAAACTATGGTTCAATGTTATCATTTATCATGCATGTTGAAGTATAAATGACCAACCATCTGTTGTCTGTCTGTACTAGTTACAAATTCTGGTAACAGGCAGCAGCAGCAGTGTCTCCCAGTATTATATATATTGGTAGAAAAGGAAAGAGCTGTGCATTCTTACTGCCACTCTTAACTGATCATGGTCCATTATAATAAACACCCTTTCAATGTAGGTATCATGGACATCCCTCTATGGACGAAACCGCCGGTTGGGCAGAACAAAAGTAGGCACTATGGAAACACCAGAAAATTTTAATAATTTAAAAATGTATATTATTATTTATTTGTAATGCTTGTGTCAAGTAGAATAGATAAATTACATTTTTTATTCTTGTAATTTTTCGTCTACGGCCGATAATTATCAAAAAAATTGGCGGGAATAAACTTTATTTACTAGGAGCTCGGCACAGAAAAATATCGATTAATTTTAAAATTTTGCTAAAAGACAATATTAATGCTTGTTTCGAGCGTATTAGACCGTAATAAACACTTTTTACTCTTATAATTTTTCGTCTACGGCCGATAATTATCGAAAAATTTGGCGGAATTTCACTTACTGCGAGGCCTAGCCTTAGAAAAAATCGTTTTATTAGTTTTGTTATACAATGAATTTGATTGCTTTTGTTGATTTGGTTCCATCCCCTCCTGTGTGTTTATGAGACTAGTGTATGAAAAAGCAGCACGAGCCAAGCGAGCGAAGCGAGTGTGTCGCGGCAGTAGCGCGCGAGTTCCCGAAAAATTTCTTTGTGTGTTTTGTTCTGTTTTTCTGTGAGTTCGAGCTTTGTGTTAATAATTATAACAAAACTAGTGTGGAGTTATTTCTTAAAAAAAATCTCCATAATACCAAATGTATTGAAAATGTTGAAAATCAATTAATCTGAAAACCTCTTGTTTTCTTTGAAAAACAATAGACATTATTATTCAATAATTTTATACTTACGTTTCTCCGGTTCCATAGAAATACACAAAGTATTTCTTCCCATTCATTCTTTGTACCTGAAAAATAATATTTTTGTTATTACAAGTTAATAAAGGAGCCTACAAATATATTACATTCAATACGGTGACACTATGATCTGTTCGTTCCATATTAAAACTGTAATTTATTTGTCCACTCCATTGCATTGCCACTGATATATTTCACAATTGATTTATTTCTAATTCTTTAGTTTTTATTCAGGGATCCAAACAGGCTTGTCATGACAATAAACTAACTAGACACGAAACATAAATATATGGAAATGCCCATTTGCAGAGGGTACTATCCCAGTCTAGCATGACAATATTTTGATAATAAGGAAATGACGTAAAGTTACAACTACCAATTTCTGTTGTAGTATATGCTTGCTTAACAAATTAAGGTTTACACCAAAATTAACACAATTATATATTTACAGTAAATAAATGTTATTAATAATAAACTCTTTATCGTGATGGCGGACATAAATGGTATAGCATTCAGAACTAACTTCAAGTGACATTGATACTATAGTTTTTTGACGGTCAATGCATAGTAAATAATGATGCACAATAAACCATCACAGTGCAGCTTGCACTATGGATGCCGGACGAGTAGGTTCTGTGTTTGATTCCTGGTAAGACCAATACTTTCTAAATTTGTTCTGGTGTTCTAATTTCCAAGCAGTGCCCCAGAGTAAATTAATTTGCTCTGTTATTCATGAGGGATTTCCCTTGTTTGAGACCAATTTTTTTTTTATATAACACTAAGTGACGGGGACAAACTAGTCACGGGCCTTTAAATTGCAAAGATCTGAGGTGCATTGCCACTGCGCGCAACACCCAGAGACATAAGCTGACAAGTCTCATGTGCCTGTAATGTCACCAGCACCCTTACCCTTACAATTCGAGCTGTCAAAAGTTAAATAAATGATTGGACGGAGTATAGATTAGTTGTCAGATACATTTTTAATATATATACTTGTTGTTTTGAATAAAATGTATGATCAACAATTTTAAAAAATAAATTTTGTTTATATTAAATTCGTCGCGATTTACCTTGAAAAGGTCCTTGACATAAGTCTTGACATTAATTGACTGACAGCAAAATGAACATACATTAAACAATTTTTAATGTAAAAATGAAGTCAAAACGTGTCATTTAGTGATTTTTATCAATAATAAGTATGAAATACTCGACCTAGGATAAAGTATAAGCGTCCCTATCTTATGCTTCCCGCGCAAAACGCTTTTAGAATAACATAGAAATGTTCCATTTTTTTCTCGTAAGACTACATAAGAGTCTGTATTGTAGTGATAATTTGCACTTACCCTTGCCGGCCATGCTGGATACCCCTTCACTTTCGCGAATATAAAATCCCCGGCTTTGTATTCTTTGACTTTTTTACCCATTTTCGATTATCAACGCCGCTCGTTAGGAGTCAAAATATCGAAGCTGTTTTCACAGTTAAATTGACGTCGCAAGGTCTGAAAATGTGAAAGATATTAGCAAATGTTTATGCGCAGTAATTAACAACACTGTTATGAATAGATATGCGCTTTTGTTTCAGAAACACAAAAGGACGCCAAGATGTAGAAATAACCTTAAAAATTTCTTACCGCGGTAGCAAATGACGGAAAGGAGATAAACATGGCGGTGAGCTGTGTTGCCATTTTTCATATATTTTTTTTGATACTTCACTATATTTCGCAGAATGCGTCAACCATTTTGAAAATAAATTATAATTGTTTTTCAGAAAAAATAAATATTTTTTCCAATTTTTCCTGTGCTATTCCACATTTGGCAGTTGACGCCTGTCAATGATTGAAGTTGGTGAGAACTTCCTTTAATTTTGCCATCCTCTACTAAGGTGAGAACGAAAACGATGGTGCCACTGTAAAGATTTTTTTACTATAAGATACTCTTCTTTCCCTGTTGTCCAACTATTATAAATCTCGATTTTCTCTAACTTGCTTTTAGCTATACAATTTTATTTTAAAGTTCACGCTTAAAAAACTTCAACAGATATTTTTATATGAAAAATATGATACGGGAATTCTAATCATATATATAACTTTTCCAATTTTTCAAAAAAATTTTAGATTGAATTTCCAGTTCTTAAAATTTTCGGAAAATTAGATACGTAAAAATAAAATTCGAACAGTTGTAAGTGCGCGTTAACAAAGTGTACTTTAGGTTAGTTTGTTGTTTTTAGCCAGAAGGCAACTCCGCGCTGGCAGATCACATACAGGCAATAGGCATGTTACAATAGGTGTGTTATACATCTAGTATCAGTTAGCGCCACTTAAGTGACAGCTATTGTTTTCAAGACGTAATTGTTTAAATGTATTGATAATATTATCATTATACTGAAACAAGTAGTGATATTTATTTCGGAAAATTCAATGGTGTTTGTTATATTGACATTGCCAATTAATGCTGCTGCTAAGCTTTATGTAGGTACGCTTAAATAAAAGTAGATAGCATAAAGGAAAGACATATTTAATGTAAGCCAATGATCTTAAAAGATCATTGATATAGGCCTGCCTATAACCATTGATATCGTAATTATTATATTTTAATTAACCGATATCCGCTATCCAGTGAGCACATAAAAAGATTTGTCATTCATATTATACTTTATTATGAGCTTAGCTCATTATATCTCAAGTGAATGATCAATACTACTTGCTATTGCAGTATAGTTCAATTAAGTGCCACATGTAATAACAATCTTTATAAGCAAATAATTTGTGTTTGTCGATCATTTCACATTATATTACAATGAAGGTGTTTAAATTATGAAAATTAAAAACAGTGTATCTAGATCAAACAAACCAGCATACATGCATGATGTATCGTTGATGGTTACTGAAGTGATCAAACTAATATGGAAGAAATAATATCAATGCCATTTGAAAGGTTTTTCTTAATTTGTTAGGCCAGGCGCCATCTGTACTCTGTCTGTTTTGAAGAAGGAATAATATGACGTTTGTTGGGTTGCCAGGTTTTGTAAAATTTTGTATAGTCCAATTATATTATCGATAGATTGTAAATGCGAAATATGTTTGAATTGTGAATGTTATGACGTTCTAATGATTAGTAATAGTGTTATTGTATTCTTTATTCCTAATTTGACAGATGGTTTTCATTAGTATCGAAATCAATTATTAGTTCATCAATCAATAATCAAATATTAAGTGACATGACGAACAAATCGTGCGCCTGGTGGTAAGCAACACGCCTGTCCATAACAGTTGCAGTGCCATTTACAGCTTTAAATCGCCAAGATCTGAGTGTCGGGGGCACTGCCACTATCCCCGACACCCTGAGACAAGTTGACAAGTCCCATGTGCCTGTAATTTCACCAGCACCCTTACCCTTCCAAACCAGAACGCAGTAACGCTCACATTACCGCTTGGCGGGAGAAATAGGTAAAGTGGCAGTACTTCCCTGGTACTGGACTGGACCACTGGACCAACTCTTTCACAAGGAGTTCTACTGCTGAAAGAAATAATTCTGATTTGATTGTGTATATTCAATTCAAACGAGAAACTTGAAAATATGTTCCCATTTGTATTTTTTAAACACATACTGATAAATTGAGTGTATCAGTTTTCAAAAATTATAATTACAAATTAACCTGTGTGCCACATTTGGACAAATTCGGCTACCTATTTCATAAGCGTAACCAACATTCAGTCGATAGGCGATATAATATTTATCGACTGCAGTCACTAGCTCATTGCAAGCAGGCAACACTTTTACGTAATGAACTGTCATAGATTCGCTCTGGGCCTTTTGGAGGGAAAAGTGTCGTTTTTATTTTGACTTTCAATTATTTTGTGAAATCTAGTTTAAAGTGGAATAGGATAGTGCTATTGTGCCTTAATCGAAGATTAAAACGCGAAATTATACGAATCTCGAACTAAAATACCCGTATAGGCCCGTTCTAAGGAATCCCGAGTCAATCCAAGCACGCCGCGCGCCGCCTCAAATTGCCTATCCTCTTTGTGGTGGCCATGTTTACAGAAATATAATTAAACGTTTATGTTTTCGGCTGAAGGTCTTTGTTTCCATGGCCAGCAATAAATTAATAAAAAAAAAGAACTGTCATAAAGATGGCGGGTTTATGGGTTCATTTTTTACTTTACACGAATTAATTTTTGGTTTATGTATGTTTAATACGTTGTGCGTTTTTTGATTATTTGTTACCATTAAGCTGATAGCTCTGAAGCCAATGCTTTATAAATAAATAAAAATGAACTGTCATTTTACTTCATCTACAAAAAAAAGGTATTAGTAATACGTAAAATACCTTAGACTATGGAAACTTTTTTCCATCCTGTAAAAAACACTAATTACTAAAATAGTAAAAAGACTAGTATTGCTTTACGGAATTAAAACTTTCTTGTAACGTCTTTGAAATAAAAAGAGTCGCGAATGGAAAAAAATAATATTATTTTACGAGTATATTATGTCAATACATACAACATACTTGAAATAATAGCTCTGCGCCATTGATCTTAAACACTTTTGGACCGATGGTCTTAATTATTTCAGTAGTGCCTGTCATGTTATGAAAAATTTGGCAGATTTAACGATTTTGTAACAACACTATAAATCTTTCTCTACCCTACCGCAATCACTTGTACAATATTTTTTCATATAGCAATCCAGTTACTATGAGTGGTCGTGTCAGACGGATGCTTCTTGCGAACGTTTTCGCGAAAATTAATTGATTTCTCATAATTAAATTACTGTGAATCATAGTGTTAGCTATGCAAGTGTGATGTGAGCCATGAGAATAATATTTGTGCAAACAATAACTCGAGTGACACCTCAAAAAGGGGTGTATTAGGAAAACAAAAATGGCTTCAGGCGATACGGATCGAATAGAAGTTATGGATATTTCTGTCGCTAAAAAGGCCGAAAATGCGAACGCTGCAACTGGTACGGAGGACGATGGTAGTACATTTCTAAATTTAATAATGAAACATAGCATTGCATTGTTTATAATTGCATTTATTACAATATTCACTGTCAACCTAATTCCAATCTGTAATTCATGTAATTTCTTCCTTTGCAGATCGTGATAAGACTTCAATTGCCGAAAAAAATGTTCCATACGACGTAAGTAACTTATTTCTATTATATTCGTCTAGTTCCATTCATGTTTTCGGACTAGTGTGTCACTCATTGTCACTTTCTCTCAAGTTTCTTGTAAATCCTCGATACACTAATTATTATGCAGTATTTACCCTTAATTGAGCTTTAAGAAACTTCTAGATAACATACAGACTGTATTTACTGTGTGCTTTGTTTATTATTACACATAATGTGTAGTAATTAACTAGTAGATTGTTTGTAATGGGTTAAATACTTAACTCTAAAAACACTATTTGTCTTTACTGGAAAACAATAAAATACAATTTACAATAAAAACAAGCGTGTGTAAGTGAGTTACCACTTTACATCAAGTGGAACATCTGTTTGCTAGTTTGAATGTTGTAAAAAAAACAATACAAAAATATTTAATTGGAAAGCTGATGGATGCAGGCAGCGCAGGACCAATCATCGTGGAGATTGTTGGGGGAGGCCTATGCCTAACAGTGGGCGTTGTATGGCTGAAAATGGGGCGTTGTATGGCTGAAAATGATGATGATGATGATTGGAAAAAACAATATATAACAAAAATAATACCTATTTTTATTTTGCACAATGGGTCAGATGAATAATGCCTTTAATCTAGTAGAGAGATGGGTGACCATAATTTTAATTTATTATTTGTAAGAATTTAAAAAGTTTCAAAACGAGTAACAGAAAAAAAAGCACTAAATTACTAAAACTATTAAAGCACTGCATTTTTTGGTTCAATTTTACATGCACTGAAATGCCTGTAATGTTTATCTGATTCTGTCCCTGATTTGAACTACTTGTAATATTTTGTTTGTTTGACACCTCTCTGTTTCATGAATTTTTTCATGAAATTGTATTGATTGTTTAAACACATCTCTTATTCTTTCTTTTTTGAAGAATATAATACAAGGAGTAAAAGATAAACTACAAAGTTGCAAACTGTAGTTTTAGTTCTAACATTTTTTTTGAAACATACATTATAGCTTATTGCTATTTTAATTTTTTCTTAAAAAATATTTTTTAGACTGAGCAGGTTGCAATTGTCCTTGACACCTATTCTTCCCTGAAGTACATAGTCTTCTTGACAATATTAAAATAAATTAGTATACTGCCAGCCAAGGTTTACAGACAATGACTGTATGTGTTTTAGTATACATGTGCAAAATTGAACACAAAATGGTAGGCAGATATGATAGTTTGTAAAAAAAAATTCTTTGACCGATATCCAAACATCATGGTACATAACACTGCAATTCTACCTTATCGCTGTGCATTTTGTATTCAAGTAGGATGTGCTGACATGCCTACAATGGTTACGCCTGTCAGTTTCAACATTGAGCAGCGAAACAAAAAAAAACATTAATTGCCGTATCTCGTATTTTAAATACCTATTTCATGACTAGAAATTTTTGTTTAATACTTTGGTTTTCCTTGTGTGTTGCGGTTTTTATTATACTTCAAATATAGTCAATATACAGCCAATTATAATTCAATAATAAATTTGGGCAGTCCGTAATGCCCTTGGAGTTAATTTTGTTACAAGGTAATTGCTATAATTGTCACATATAAATACATATGTATAGATTTTTTGTTTCCTGAGGTTTTCATCCTGGGAATTTCGGTCTATTATTAGTATTATTATTATCATCCATTTTAGAATCCTCTTCAAAGGCCTAAAAGATTAATATTGAATTTTAAAATGGGAGAGGCGGCATTCCCCGACAATCGGCCGAGTTTCAGGGACTCCAGTTCAGGAACCAGCGAACAATACGTGCCATATCTAGCAGGACCGCCTTCTGCATTCGTGCATGAAGCGACATGCCACAGAAATCCAACTGCCTCAAACTGTTAACAAAGCTGACTGGAATTAACCCATTTGTGGACAAAACAATTGGCATTATTTCAGTGGAGAAAACATCACACATATCGCTGATCTCGTGCGCCAGGTCGAGATACTTCCGGCGTTTATCGATTTCGGCTTTCAAAAGACCCTCGTTATGCTGGATGATAACATCCACAAGAAATACCTTTGTCTGCATTTGATCCAATAGTACAATATCAGGCTTATTCGCTAGAATACTCTTGTCTGTGGTAATGGATTGATTCCAATAAATTTTGGTGCAGTCGTCTTCGAGTAGTGGTTCCGGTGAATACTTGTAATATGGCATCCTTTGTTGCACAAGTCCGTAGTTCAGAGCAAGCTCTTGGTTTAATACTATTATTATTAAGGTCGCTTCATCCGGGGCAGCCGCAGTGTTTCGAGAGTCTAAGTAATTTCTTGGCATTTTCGAGACTCTAGATTGATGTTGACACTTTGAGATTTAAGTCACTTAATTAAAACTATACCTAAGATAATTGTTAAAAAAATAAAATTTGTATTGTGGTTACATGGACGTGGCAACACTCTAGCGTGATGCATAGTGTAATCAGTAGAAATTAAAAAAGGGTCTCTATTTGAAACTGTATTAAATGCTCTTTTGTTCTCACATACCCACTGTAAAAATGAAAAACAACATTAATATTTTTCCGTTTTATAATTTAAGTTAATAAAGAACTTCATTAAAGTATTATATTTTGACTGTCTGAATGCCTGTCTGAACTGGCTCTAAAGTCTCGTTTATCTCGGAATTTTCGAGACTGCACCAAGTCACAATATTTTTATCAGGGGATGCGGAAATACAGTGAGACTGAAAACCCCCATTGTGGAATTTATAATAAATACTCAAAAATCACTATTGCATAGAGCCCATACATAAACAGCATTTATAACTTTGTCTTTGTTTGTATTGTCTGGGTTTAGGAGAAAAAGAACAAAAAAACATTAACAGCCCATGACAGTGTCACTTATCGCTTTGCTAAGACATAACAATAAATGAGTAAGACAATTGTTTTGAAAAGTAATCCTTTACGAAATATAGCTATAATTTTTATTTTTGAACTAATCATAAACCACTTTGTTCAAATTCTTTGCACCATTTCTGTAACAATACGAAATGATGTCATAGTTGCCTACATCAGAATTATGCAAACAGTTATTATTACCTATTGTAGTGTTGTAAATACTAATTAAACGCGTTATATAAATAATCATTATTATACCATTATTCATCTCGCTGCTGAGCACGGGTCCTTTTTTATCATACCAGATTACAGTATTTTTCTTGATATTGTTCTTGGATTTCTTTTCTTTTCACTATTCTTACATTGATTCGTTCCATTATCACTCGCATCAAAATTCTCGAAGAGAGAGGACGTTTTTATTTAAATATTATGTAAAACTCATGTAATTTAACAGTTTTTTAAAGGCATCAAATATCTATATTGTTACGGACGGTTAGAGCTAAAATTCAGAGGGAAATGAATCATTCAGGAGCTCTGATTGGCCGAGCGGCGTAGCGACCCATTGATAGGACCGGTACGGTGTGGGAGACACCGTACACCGGTATAAATATAAGCGATTATCAGTGATTAGATTCTTGGATTAGTCGTTTTCTTGCGCTCTTTCTTTCTTTTCTTGCTTTCTTGTTCATGATTGTAAGATCGACATAAGTTTCTATGAATATACATATACTCCACTTCACATGATTAAGGAGTTTCATTTCACATTATATATGTATAACTTAGAAAGTCGCTCAGCCAGTTATGGAATAATAATAATAACAACGTACACACCCGCACTAGGGAGATCCTGTGTCGCAGGTGCCATGGACACACACATAGACAACCACAAATTACACCCCAAACTCACAGGAGAAATAAATGTAGGCCATACAAATATTTCTACCGGTTCGGGAATCGAACCCGAAACCTCTTGCGTGGCAGTCCAGCATGATAACCGTTCGTCCACAGAGGCAGTTAACTTAGAAACTACAGTAATATTTTTTTTTATTGAAGTATTAGACAACATCACATAAACATGATGCTCTGATCCCAAATTAAATAGCTAAAGCACTTGTGTTATGGAAATCGGAAACGGCGACGGTACCACAAACACCCAGACCCGAGACAATATAGGAAAGTTAATTTCTACCGGGACTTCAGAGATGGCGACACCAATCTGTGTGTAAGCCACTCAAACACGGATGCTGTCAAATATGTACATAGACACAGGGAGTCGAAATGTTGGCCTATCAAAAGGCAGCCATTCGTCTCTTATATTATGTATATAGTAGATTTAGGCAATGTTTAATATTTACTTACAGATAAGGTTTCTTTTTTAGTAAATGTTGTTTGATTTAATGTACTGAATATACTTTTAGAAGGATAACAATGATAACTATGTGCTGGACATGCACATCCTATATTTTTTAATGTGCTGTTAATATTTTTTAGTTCTTTTCCCCCTAAAACCCAAACAATACAAACTACAACAAAGCTGTAAATACTTACTGTTGTTATATAAGTAAACTTTTCATATTCTACATTTATGTACGGGCTCCAATATGTATTGCAATAGTGATTTTTGTATTTATTATAAAGTAGGGTTTACAATCTCGCAGTATTTTCGCATCTCGGGATAAAAATATCGTGACTAGGTGCAGTGTCGAAAATCTCGAGATAAACGAGACTTTAGAGCCAATTCAGACAGGCATTCAGACAGTCAAAACATCATATTTTAATTAACTTCTTTATTAATTTAAATTATAAAATAGAAAATTATGAATTATATTTAGTATTTTTTTCATTTTTACAGTGGGTACGTAAGAACCCAAGGGAGTTTAATACAGTCTCAGATAGTTTTTCAATATTCACAGATTATACTAATTTCCACTCTACAGTGTTGTCGTGTCTGTATAACCACAATAAAAATTTAATTTTTTTGACAGTCATCATTGGTTGAGTACATTTTAATTAAGTCCAATTACATGGTCTCAATTTAGGAAATTATCTATACTGTGAATACTATAGGTACAGATTTCACTCTGGGGCACTACCCAGTGGACTTGTGCCTGATCGGTGCTTAGAGGGAGCAATGCTAGTTCGTTCGATCGGTCAATTGAACTAGGTCGGTCTTCTAGTTCATTTAGTTCATCAAGTTCCTTAGTTCGTTAGTTCGTCTTGTCCTAGCTCGGACATTGAACGAACGCCCCAAACTAGTTAGTAACTTTATTCACATGAACTTCTACGGACTTCTAGTATTATGAGGTCAATAGTACACTGTACTATATGTTTAAAAATACAATTTGTATGGAATCGGTACTATTTGATTTTCCTTAATATTTTACAGGTTTAAAGACTGTCATTGTAACTAAAATATCCCTTTTTTACAAACTAAAAATTTTAGTTAGAACGTTGTGTTTAAAAATCAATATTTAGGTACAACTATTTCATACATTCGTACGCGTAGGTTGATATTATGCATACAGATACCTACTACACCTACCAAAAAATTTGAGCATTTACTTTTTTGCAAGCTTTTACATGTATGTATACATAATGTAGATACGTATTAGAGACTCACAACGAGCCATCAACGTTCAATCGTACATCCCACTCGAACTTGTACTAAAAACAGTGAAAGATCGTTATTTGACCCGCTCGCACCGTTCCTACCGAATAAAAGACAAGTGAACTATTGACGCAGACAGTTCCTAGTTCGTACTGAACTAAAAAGGACGATGAACTATTAAAACCGTGAAAGACGAACTAGTTCATGTCGCTCAGTGTCGGGAATATATTCCTAATAGTTCGTAGTTCATGAACTATACAAGCCTACTACCCAGAACACCCAAACTAGAACGAATTTAGAAAAGGTCATTCCTCAAATTGGTCCTGCCACGAATTCTATTCTGCTACATACCAACTGGCCACCTTGGATTCAATCGATAAGCGTACCAAGTGGCTTATAGGTGACTCAGAATTAGTAGAGGGGAAGCTGCAAAGCCTTGAACACCGCCGTAAATTTGCCTGCTTATTGGTATTCTACAGGATATATCACGGAGAGTGTGCGAGAGAATTGCACCTTTCCATCGTCTGGGGCCTAGGCGTAGGCTGGGGTTCCACCCCTATGCTGTAGATATTGCAAGAATTCGCAGGAAGCGTTTTGCTTCCACATTTATATGGCGAACGGCTATGTGAGCTACGAGCGGAATTACCTGCCTGCAGACTTGTTTCTTGAACGTTGACAACTTGGACACTTTCATGGCGAGAGTGAATAGGCATTATTTAGGTGTGCATGTTCCATCGTCACTTTCCATCCGGTGAGATGGAAGTCAAATGCGCACTTTTTTTTTTAATAAAAAAAATCACACATCCTCTCGCAGCGCCCACAATGCAAACCATCATTGTATTCATGTACTATATGACACCTTGACAGTTCCATACATTTGTGACTATTAGTTGGTATAGTGTCTGGCACGGTTTGCCTGGAGACGTTGGTTCGTATCCTACCGGATTGAAGTGTTTTGTAGTAGCAATAGAGCTCCTTGCGAAAGAGTTTGTTCTAAGAAGTACTTACCTATTTCTGCTGCCAAGCAGTAATGTGAACATTACTGTGTTCCGGTTTTGAAGGGTGAGGGTGCTGGTGATATTACAGGCACATAGGACTTGTCAACATATGTTTCAGGGTGCTGGGCGCAATGGCAATGCCCCTCAGATCTTTTACGATTTGAAGGTCTGAGGGTCGTATTCTAGAACTCTACTCAATGCTCAAGTCAGGATTGCAATTGAAACACAAGCACTGGAAATACGACCCTCATGGCAGGGAGTTGAGTATGATTTCGAGTGCTTTCAACCATACTCAAATCCTGATTTGAGCATTGAGTAGAGTTCTAGAATACGACCCTGAGTGGCATTGCAATTGTTATGGATGTAGCTTACCATTATGCTCACGATTTGCCCGTCCCGTCACTTGATGTTATAAAAAAAAGAACCTAATAGCAGTACCACTTGGTAGCTTTGAAGGAAAACAAATTGCGCGTCCACATTGCAAACCGTTGGACCAAAGAGGTTTGTCATAAGAATGTGAAATGAAGATTTCGACTTTGTATTGTGTCTCTCCTCACTAAATAATATGTGCCAGACTATCACAATTACCTGCTCTTGAAACTAGGGCATTCCCCGTAGTGTGAGTGCCAGAGCAACGAAATCGATACCTCCCACGTAAGTTGTTATGAATCAAAATATACCATTTTTTGCTTTTCAACTTAAATGTTAAGTATATCCTTTTTTTATGTATATTATAGTTTCCATATTTGAAAGTAAACATAACACTAAGTGATTATATATAATTTAAATAGTTAAAAAGCAAAAAATGGTATTATGACTCATAACAACTTACGTTGGAGGTATCGAAATATACTCTGGGGCACTACTCGGAACACCCAGAGCAGAAACCAACTCAGAAAAGTTTATTCCGTAAATCGGTCCTACCGGGAATCGAACTCGGGACCTCCTCATCCGGCGCCCATAGAGCAAACCGTTCGGCTACCGAGGTCGTCGATCGATAATAATAATAAATTGCTTATGTGAAGCGAGATTTTATCAAAGAGTAATTGTTTATAAACAAATTAATTTGAACTCGAATCAGAGGGTCTACTTTCGTTCTCCGTTCTCCGTCTTTTAATAAATGGTCGAGTAGTACTTATTTGACCGTAATTATTTCGGACGGATGTGGGACCAGACTCTTGTTGTCCGTCCGACATCTGTCCGAAACAATTACTGCCATATAAGTAAAACTCGACTAAATTAAAAGACAATGCTGAATATGAAGCTTCATTCGCATCATGCGTCTTTTAATAAATAGTCGAGTAGTACTTATTTGACAGTAATTATTTCGGACGGAGAGCGAGAATACAGGGCCTGTATCAGCCGGTACTATTCCGACATTTATTATTTTTATAATATCAAGTGACGTGACGAACAAAACGTGCGCCTGATGGTAAGCTACACGCCAGTCCGTAACAGTTGCAGTGCCACTCAGAGCTATAAATCGCAAAGATGTGAAAGGGCACTACCACTGCGCCCGTCACCCTGACACATAAGTTGACAAGTCCCATGTGTCTGTAATTTCAATAGCACCCTTACCCTTCAAAACCGGAACACAGTAAGCTTGACAATGCTGACATTACTGCTTGGCGGCAGAAATAGCTAAGGCTGCATTTGCTCTAAAGGGAGTTGTGAGTCTTCTTTATAGAAAGCATTTGGTATGTTATACTCGACCGTTCTTATTGTTAGAGTTAAATGTAAAGCTTCACACTACGTCACCACGCGATAAGAATACATTAGGCAGTTGTCATCATTATCTTTAAAGCCCTGTGATTTGTCAGTTAATGTCGTATTAAACATTTCACGTGATATCAAAATTATGTTATTGGGGTATTTGAAATTGGAACAGCATTTGTGAATGAACTCAACCATGTTATTGGCCAGTTTGAACTAAGAACTGCATTTGAGAATTAATTATACTTATGCATGATGACCCGAAAGGGTTCCTCTGTATGTATGAAATAGATGATATTTTATTTGTTTACGCCTTTTCAGTAGGACTATCAAAGAAGCGGTAAAATCCCTTGTGAAAGAATAGGTCCAGGGAAGTTTGTGCCATCAAGCAGTAATGTGAGCATGACTGCGTTCCGGTGTTGAAGAGGGTGCCGGTGAAATTACAGGCAACTGTAAATTTTACGTCTCAGGGCTACAGTGGCAATGCTCAGATATTTGCGTTTAAAATAACTCTCAGTGGCACTACAACTGTTATAGGTAGACGTGTCGCTTGCTACCAGCCGCACGACTTGTTCGTCCCGTCGCTTATCAGACTGGGCCCCACGTCTGATATTTTTTTGAAGACCACTGGTCTTTGTAATTCCACTGCGATCATATTGCAATTATGATAATATTTGTTATTTTAATTATTAATACAATGATCGCACACCTGGGACCTCTGCATGGCAGTCCGGCATGGTAACCGTTCAGCCACCGAGGCAGTTATTTACATCTGCAATGAAATCTATAGAATTACATCTATTTGCCAAGTTTTATTGAAATCAGTTACCAGAAAGCGCGCGAAACCAGATTCATCCCCTAGTTTGCCAGCCTTAGAGTTGGAATATTTTCTTCAAGTTTAAATGGCACCACTACCGAGGTACCCTCGTTCCAACAAAAAAGAATTATCAAAATCGGTTCACTAATGAGTTATCGCGTAACATACATACAAAAAAGAAACAGTCGCATTGAGAATCTATGTGCCCAATATATTTAGTAGCAGTAGAGCTCCATGTGACATGTAACCTTACCTATTTCTGCCGCCAAGCAGTAATGTCCGCATTACTGTGTTCCAGTCTTGAAAGATAAGGGTGCTGGTGAAATTACAGGCACATGAGACTTGTCAAGTTATGTCTCATTTGACGGGCGCAGTGGCAGTGCCCCTCAGATCTTTGCGATTTAAAGCTTTGAGTGGCACTGCAAGTGTTATGGATAGACGTGTAGCTTACCATCCGGCGCACGACTTGTTCGTCTCGTCACTTGACATTATAAAAAAAAGCCTAAAGTTACCAAAATACAAATGTGTTGTTTATAACAAGTATGGTAGTACAATTCTGTACCTCCAGTGTAAAACGGTTAAACTCGAGTTTATCCTAAATGTGGATTTTGATACCATTGCGTGTTTTTCGTAATGCTACATCGTTTGTTTTGACACTTGTGGTTATGCGATCATTGGCTGCGAAGATAACGATAGTGCAAACGGATTAATGTTAGCAAAAATTTGCAAGTAATTTGTTCGAAATGGTTTATTTTTAATTTATCTCACAAGCAATAGCGACATTCGCAAATCGTATGTTTTAATTATGGTTAACGTCTACTTTTACCTGTATGAACAAATTAAATGTCGTACGAGTGTTGGTGTAAAGAGATGAAATTATACATATTTTTTTTTATAACACCGGCCTAATATTGTGTAAAGCGGTAAAAATTATATTCTATCGATACCCGCAAACAATTTTAAGAGTGTGAATTTGTGTAAAGCGGTACTATTTGACTTTGATCACTTTTTGATTTCTTTATATAAATTCTACTTTAACCATTTTATACATTTCCATTTTTTGTGTGAAGGGATATGAACAATTTATGTAAGCCAATATCTCTGTAATTTTTGCAAAATACAGGTTCATTTTACAATCAACTTATTACTTACCCTTTATTCTATCTGAAAAGATTTGAAAAAATACTTTTTTTTTGTGAATGAGTGAGAAAAAAATATCTTCAAAACGAGTTTTCGCTCTCATGTAAAATAGCATTTTTGTTTTTAACCCATTTACACTGGAGGTACAGAATTGTTACGTAATCTAGAAATCCTGGCACACATGAATGAAAACAAAAACGGACCACTAAACTATATCGTCTTAATACACTAATTAAGATGTTTTAGATGCAAAACAGTAAGTGTTCAATAACGGGCACCCACTCCCCAAATCGTAAACGACATTGTGTGCCAGTGACTCATGGCTCGGTCAGTGCATTGACCTGCAACACAATTTATCACAATTGCATTTTCGTTCATGAACTTTCAACTCACTATTTGGACTATAGTTGCCGAAACAAACAGGCCATTAATTTATTTATTTAGATACGCCGTTGTAGCGAAATGGTTTGACCTACTGCTTTCAAGCACAGGGTCGTGGGTTTGTAAACGGGCTTGCACCTCTGTTTTTCGTTTTTTTTTTCATCATACCATGTAACGTGTGCCACTCAGAGTTTTACATCGCAAAGATCTAAGTGACACTGCGCACATCATTTTACACCTTTATAAAGTTTAGCAGCAGTAGAGCTCATTGTGGAAGAGTTCGTCCAGGGAAGTACAGCAAACCAGTAAGCCACCTTACCTATTTCTGCCGCCAAACAGTAATATGAGCATTACCTCCTGTATGAAGGGTAAGGGTGCTGGTGAAATTATACGCCCATAGGACTTGTTAAGCTTATGTCTCAGTGTGATGGGCGCAGTTGCAGTGGCCCTCAGATCTTTGCATTTTAAGCTCTGATTTAAACTGCTATGGACAGGCGTGTCGCTTTCCACCAGGCGCACGACTTGTTAGTCCCGTCATTGATACCTATCAATAAAAAAAAAACCAATAAAATACGTACTTCCGAATTCATAATGTTACAGATATGGTACCATTGAAATTTGTATTCGGGTGCATTCGAAAATTAAAAAGATTGCCGAGAGACAAAGGATCATTTTCAATGGGTATCAATTTCGAAAACCTAAGAACTCAAAATCGATGCCTTACTTTCTCAAACTAGTACGTTATAAAAATTATTCAGGAGATGGATAGACACTTTCTATTTATTTTAAATTTCTTGTCAAAGGTGCTAATTTGGATGCATTACTTTAAGAATAGGTAAAAGCTAGCATGTGAATATGAAGGAAATTTCACATGAAATCAGTCTGCATAATTTGTATTATGCAATCCATTTTTTGCATCTCCGTAACTTTGTGCTTTAAGACACGAGTTTCAGAAAGTAAGGCGACGAAATGCTACTGAAAATTTTGTCATGATGTTAAAAGTATAGGGCCAGCAAGTTACATTCTAAATAGACGGCTAACAAAATGTTCAATATGGAATACAATAACACATAATGTCATGTGTCCTCATTTCTTCTATATAATAACAACCCACATTGTCTTTATTACCAAATTGGACAGGTCATTGGCCTTTGGCTCAGAGCAGGACACACGCAAAAGATTTTAGGAATCGAGAGCGAGTGGTAGCTTACTGGAAGAATTGTTGCTTCTCAATTGAGTGGTCGATGGTTCGAGTCCCTGTGGCGACATGTACCTACGGCTAATTTCGAAAGTTGCGTTATTCGTGAATATTTAGTTGCAAAACCTCTGGCGTATGATACAAGAAAACATCGTGATGAAAACTGCATTTCCAAGAAGGTTCGCAACCGTCGGCATGGCGGACTATGGTCAAAACCAGTCATGACGATAAATAACGAATCTTCTCATGAAAAGGGTGGAAAATAAGCTAAATAAATTCCTGAAGGTATAACGTTTCGGGACACTAGGGTAAGCCTCGTGACCACCCCAAAGAAAAAAAAAACAGTTTGTTATAATTATTATTATGATTATAATTATGATGAAGCCTGTTACTATTATTAGGGTGGCTTCATTCAGGGCCTATGCATCCCCTCATCACTGCGACCATTGATTGATCTATTGTGATCACCACTAATAACAGTGCAGAGCCAAGGGCATTGAAGAATTGAAGGACTTTTCTAGCTCCGACAAATTTTATGCCCCGATGCGACAGATGTAATGACAGAATAGCTGAAGTCACTTCGGCACGGATCAGTTGTCAAACTTTTGCAAAAAATTGCCATTCCAGTTTTTGCAGCGACAGTACATTTGTCGTGCGGATTTCCCACGTATTCGAGGTCGTTCGTTCAACAATGCACAATAATGTGGTAGACGTCCGTCTTATTGTAATATACCAACATAGTCCACTTTCGTGTGCACTATGAAAATGTCGAATATGTTTGAAGTGGACGGTATGGACTAAGTATATGATTGGAGTGAGGACAAAAATACGAACACAAATACTTCTGATGAGTACCACAAACTTCAAGTAAATAAAACTTAAATTCTTCTTCTTCTTCTTAAATTGTATCGATGGCTTACACCGTAACGTTTGCCATGTGGTGAAAGAATTTGCCAGTCGACGTATGGTACAGTCATTATTAAGTACACATATTAAGTGTCGTGTTGTGCGCCTGGTGATACGCTACACGCCTGTCCATGACAGTTGCAGTGCCACTCAGAGCTTCGAATCGCAAAGATCTGAGGCACTGCCATCACCCTGAGACATAAGTTGACAAGTCTTATGCCTGTAAATTCACCAGCACCCTTACCCTTGAAAACCGGAACACAGTACTGTAGAAGATATCCAACCTTTTGGTCCTCTGAGCCTTCTTATCTATTTAACAGAAAAGCGTAAAGAAATTCCAGCTGTTTGGTGTAAATTACCATTTATGTAATGTAATTAAAGATCAGATTGGCTTAAAAGTTTCTTAATACATCGTTCACTAATGATACAATAAGGAAGTCACATGACTTCGCACTGGTTATGGGTTAAGTTTGTTAAACACCTTTCTTCACACTGCTGTATGTACTCAAAATCAAATAGATGGTTAGGGGGTCAGGTATCTTGGGGCACGGACTGTTCTCGCCGATTGTTACCTAAGTTGTGCCAGACATACTGGAAAGGAATATTATGTCGTGCGGGTGGACTTTTTAATTTACTTGAAAAAAAGGAGATCATTCTGTGTTTTTTTGTATGTATATTACGCGATAACTCAATTGGCTTTTTTAGTACTCTGTACTTAGATTATGTACTTAAAATTAAAATAAAGAAACCTGGTACGAAACAGTGTACAAAATACAATAAAGTGTGTGAAACCACCAACAGTCGAGCGAAGACCTGCCATTTTGCCTTATATGAGAGGTGCTACAGACAACATCGGAAGAGTCCTCTTGAAGAGGCGTACTTTTGTCAAGACCTATTTCAAGCCCCTGAGGAAGATTTCTCGAATTCCTGAGACCCGTAAAATGCATACAAAAAAAAAGCACTGTATAAGCGGCAATGTGAATTGAGCCTTGCACTATAAAAGGTGTAACAAATACGATTAAAATGTCATGGCGTGACCCTATCCATGATATTAACCACAAGTCCGTATGGAACTCATAAATTATCTGGCTAACCGCACCGTACGGCCAATTAACGCCTGGTGGTATTGGTATTCTATCTTTCCAGCTCAATGTTTATATTATAGTGTAGATAGTAAGTAGAAGTATAAATTTGGCATCACCCCTTAGAGTGAATACTTCGTATGTATTCATCAATCATATTATGATGTTTGTAACTAATAAATCATTACAGAGAACTAAAAAAACCGATCTCAAAAGTGCGTTACATCTATTTGTCTACTTATATTGAAATCGGTTACCGAAAAATGCTCGAAACCGGATGCATCACCTAGTTTGAAATCCTTAGAGGTGGAATATTTTTTTAAATTTAAGTGAGACCACTACTGAGGTAGGTACCTTGCTTTCTAACAAAAAAAATAATTATCAAAATCGGTTCACAAATGCCGCACTTATTTCGGAACATACGTACATAAAAAACATACAATCGAATTGAGAGCCTCGGTTCTTTTTTTGAAATCGAAAAAAAAAGTAGCTATGGAGCTCCTTGTGAAAGGGTTCCTCCAGGAAAGTACCGCCACCTTATCTATTTCTGCCGCCAAGCAGTAATGTGAGCATAACTGCCTTCCGGTTTTGAAGGGTAAGGGTGCTGGTCAAATGACAAGCACATACGACGTGTTAACTGTCTCAGGGTGACAGGCGTAGTGGCAGTGTCACTCCTATCTTTGCGTTTTAAAGCTCTTAGTGGCACTGCCACTTAACACCAGAAGCACGACTTGTTCGTCTTGTCACTTGTTATTATAAAAAAAAATCATTATTAGCTTTCGGATACCTTTCCATCGTCGGGGGGCACTAGAAGTCTGGGATTCAGGCACTAGACGTAGCCTGGGGTTTCACACCTACGCTGAATATATTTCAAAGATACGCACGTAACGTTACGCTTCCTTATTTATATGGCAAACGGCAATTGAGTCTAATTTCTTGCCGGTAGACATATTCCCTCAACGCTATAAGTTGAGCCTTTTTTCAAACCTGGGCTGAATAGGCATTTAATATACAAACGCTTAACATCATCGCTGAGCATTGCAAGATTGTTGCCAAGTTTTCATCTATTTACTTAAGAATAATAAAAATTAATATGCAGAAACCACGGAAGAAAACAAACCATGGAAGTGCCATAAGCCTGAGTTACTATCAGAACCGCTGTAGCCAAAATTCATACATTAAAACACCATGACATCTTGATAATGATTGATCGTAGTTTCAAAAATAAAAAGATGTAACAAATTCTAGACTGTTAATATAATTTAAACTTTACTCAGGTGGCATATCGTCAATACGTATTATTGCAAGTTACGACGTCTTCTTTTTATATTGAAATTTCATTCCATGTGCTGCTATTTAGGGGCAATAGCTGGAAGCCTATGTGTGAGACGACAACGATTAACGTTTTCCAAAAAAAGTCGGCCATATTGCATCGGTGTAAGCATTTCTTATAACAAAAATCTGTTACTATAAACAGAAAATGGAAAATGTATTATAGTTAAATAAAATAAGACGTAATGATGATATGAAACACCACCATATATAATATTACAAGTGCGACTATAATTTTTGCACTCCAAGGTTTTGTGCGAGATAATACACTCGATCATATCGTGCAAAGCGAAAATGGTGGACTCAGCTCAAATATGTGGAAATTGGCGTATTGTTGGCCCACGTGCTATGTAAATTAAGCATTTTTACTGTATTGTTCTGTGGTAGAAACAGTGGCAAAAAATTGCCACGCAGACAAGTTATTGGCAGATTATTATTAGTAATATATACCGTAGTGTATACAGAAACTCTGAGTCAGAAAGACGAAGTGTGTTAATGTCACCAGGCCGTCATATGCGGTTAGCCTGCTAACGGTAATCTCTGTATAGTAACTACCTACTGGGTTGGCTGGAAGAGATCTCTTTTAGAGATAAGTCCACCTTTACTCACTTTCTGTTAATCTAATATTTCTGTTGTATCGATTTGATGCAATAAAGAATATATACCCACCTGCGTAAGTAGCTGCACTGCTGTAATAACTGATATTTTTTTTATTTTGTCTTAAATTCAGACAACGGGATCCACAAATTTGTTAGTTACAGTTTTCTTAGTGGCTATGTAAGTTAAAAGAAAAACAACATGAACAGAATAATACTAACTTATATTTAATGGTGTTTGTCAGCAAATTATTTTTCTTTTGCTAACAAGCACCTGAAGGAAATGGCGCATAATGGGGGAATCAGGGATGGAATTGGCGCTGGTCCACAGTCTGCAGAGCAACGAGATCATCTTTTTGCGCATGAGTGCGTAATAGCCATCGGTACGCGCAAACATTTCCTACGCGCTGCAGAAGCGAGGCAGCCTTATCAACATCATGAAGCCGTTATTATATTGGACACAAAAGGCGCTAATGGCCTTCTGCGTAAAGTTGGACCACAGGTTACAGGTGTAGTCTACTTGGCAATAGGCCTTGAAAAGCGTGATTTTTAACTGCTTACTATAGTTGTCCCTATCTACCGACCCGAGAGATAGGGTTTTCCGGAAAGACTACGGGCTCGACGTTAAGACCAGAGGCCAGTGGCCTTTGCGTCTCTGGCGGACCCGGACTTGGATATGGACTCGCTGGGGTTTGTGGTTAGTTGCAGAGACGGACATGTTTGTCTGCCCCGGTTTTGCATGTTTCCGGGGCGTATGTCTTGTGAGCAGCTAGCGCGTCTTAGTAGCCGTCTAGTTGAGGACCTGAAGCGAGGAGCTACGTCTGGACATTGTCGCAGGACACTGCGACTGGCATCTCCGGCACTAGCTCGGAAAGCTAGTAGAGGATAAGCAAGATATCCTCCGGTCCCTTCAGCCGCTTAGGTTATTGGGAACTGGAGAGACGTTGTTTTTCGGCGTCGGGAAGTGAGCGTGTCTTACAGCTCCGCCACCAATGTGTAAATTTGGTAGGGGACTCAGAGTCGACGGCTTAGCGATGGCAACCGCTAGTTGTGCAATGCGCAACGGGAATTGAGCGTGCCTACAGCTCCGGTACCTATCTGGAAAATAGGGAGGGCACTGTACATGCACCCGGGGCGCCTCACTCGAGGCACTTGCCTTTCGAAGAACCGGATAAAGTCAAGTGACAGAGGTTTGTGACAACCCTGTACACTGGCTGATCTGGGCGTCAGAACCTGAACTTATAAGGTTCCTGTGCGCGCACAGGTTATAGTGCCCTTCTCGTATAAGGGTAGATAGGGAGGGTCACTATAATCAAAACTAACGTAGAAAGATATGGCAGCTTGCTGACTACAGCGCGCAAACCGCCGAGCCAACACCTTACATCTGACCGCCAGCTGCCTCCACTCTCTTTCTTTGTTTGTTTAGTCCATAAGATCGTCGGTTACAAAGTGGCCAAGGTGTTTGAATTGGAAAACCCTTTTAAGGTTTAGTCAAGGCCACTTAATGTAATGGGTGGGACGTAATCAGGACTCTTGCCACAAACCGCCCTAAATACCAAATACTCGCTCTTTTTGGCGTTGTAAGTCATGCCATGAGCATACTTCTCACATACTCCCAGCAACTCTCTGTGTGCTCTGACTATTGGGCACACAGAGAGTTGCAGCAGCACCATATCATCCGTGTAGCTGGTATTGTTAATGCTAACATCATCAACGCTACACCCTATCCGCCTGCTGCTGAGCTCTACAATCAGGGCGTTCATGTTCAGGTTTAACAGCTTAGGCGAGTTAATGCCCTGCCTCACCCCGCACTTCAGCCAGTATGTGTCCGATAATTTATCAGCCCATCTCACGCGGTTTACCTGATTACGGTACCAATACTGCAAAATGCCGGCACTTTTCTGCTACTCAGATTGACCCACAGAACATCATAAGAATCCAGGTCAAAAGCCTGCATATACGGGTGTCCGTAATATGTTAGACTACCACACCAGTTACCTGGTCTTAGACTAGTTAATTCCTTAAGTCATTGCTACCAGAGCAACGGAATTCATTCATTCGCTAACCAGATCAACCAATTTAGAAAAGGTTATTATTTCTTAAAATGAATTCCTGACTATGAACAAAACTGTCAAGAACAGCCATTTTTAGTAATCCCCTGGGAACTTTTTCTTGTTATGAACTTTTTAGGATGAAAAGCCTCATACTGACACTATTAGGCACGGCGCGCATTGGCGGGTAGACATGGCAAGGGATCCTTCGACGTTTCTACATGCAAGCGCACATTGACGGCAATTATGGCATCCTTAGGCATGTCGAACATTACCGTCGCGACTTCGTGCTCGAGCCTAGCCACTCTTCAGCAGGGCTAGCACGACAGGCTGCGACTTTTGCGAGAGCGACATAAAGCGCGAGATACTGCTATTTTCGCATAGAGATCCGTTGTGCTAGCCCTACTGATCAGGGTAACAAAAATGGTAGTCTTGCTGGAGAAGAAGTAGAGAACCATATTCCAAAAACGAGAAGATTTTGGGTGAATAACCTTCGGATGCATTCCGGAGGCTGCAGGTTCGATATCCCTAAACTTACCGCAGTTTTGTTTTTGTAACTGCGACCATTTATTGAAATGTCAGCTATAATATTAAGGTATTAGCTATTCATCACCTAAAAAGTCACTACCGTGTCCTTCCGTCAATGGGCGTCGTCGGACCTTAAACGATTTTCAGCAATGTGAACACATTTTTTTTATGATACCAAGTGGGGGGATGAACAAGTCGTGCGCCTGGTGGAAAGCGACACGCCTGTCCGTATCAGTTGCAGTGCCACTCAGAGCTTTAATTCGCAAAGATCTCTCTCCCAATGCGCCTGTCACACTGAAACATAATTTGACAAGTCCCATGTGCGTGTAATTTCACCAGCACCCTTACCCTTCAAAACCGGAACGCAGTAATTAATGCTAACATTGCTGTTTGACGGCAGAAATAGGTAGGTTCCCTGGTCGAACTTTTTCTCAAGGGGCTGTAATGCTACGAAATTATAAAGAGTAACATTTTATTATATGTTAATCCATAACCGCAGTCTAGGCTACACAAACTTGGTTAGTAAGTAAGGTAAGTAAGGTAAGTTTATTCCCATTTGACCCTTTAAAACCGATTCTCTGGTGGATCCGTTTTAGGTATTTTGTATTATTTTCTATTCGCGTCGGATATTTATTATTGATCTCCTATGCAAGGGATCAATAATAAATATTATTATTTAGTTCCCAACAGATACTTTGGTCTTAAGCTTAATTTTGGTACCAGTCATCAAGAAAAACATAAAATTGTTCGTATTAATGAATATAATTCACAGTTAACAAACCCACTAACAATGCAACTATTAACAAAAGAAATAGCACAAATACACCACTGACCAACTTTTGGCTGGGAATGTTACAGATAGTCACTGTTTAGAAAAACTTATATTTTAAACATTACTTAAGACTGATTATTTGTTACTTGTGATTTGCAATATGATATGAATGACCAGTCACAAAAAAATTTCATTGTTTATGATAATTATAACATTTAATCACAATTGCTGTATAAATGAATATTTGATTTTAAAATTTTTTTTTCTTTTAACTGTACTTACCTTACAAATACAATGAGAGGATCCGGTGGGAGTTGCAAAATATTTATAACTGGCGGTGTATCAGTTGTCCCCTACTATCTGATGGGAATAACCCGTGCGTAAGACAACATCATAAAAAAATCACTAGAACTTGTTGTCAACACCCCTGGAGGGGCAGTCTTACCCCCTGAACGTTCACGTTCCGAACTTTACTACGATATTATAGGTTACAACGTACAACGGTAGTTAATAATTTAAAATACTCCCATTCCTAAAATAGTTTTAGTGCCTCCCACCGTATGTACATGTTCAGTTTTGTATCGAACTTCGGCCATCATGGACGTTTGTTTGTAAGTTTCATTCGCAATAATCGCATCGATACAGAATCGCAATGATCGCATCGGGAACGGACGGCTCTTTTCGGTGAGAGCTAATACGGTCCCCGTAAATTCGCACGTTGGTATAATTATTAATACAAAAATTGAACACTCAGAAAAAATTCCTTCGATCGTATTCGAACCGACATCTAGAAGACGTGCCGCACTCACGAATTCTTCTATGTGCTTGCGTCGTATCTTTGTATTTGGTTTTTCCATGACTTTTAGCCGTTGCGCCATCTAGGAGAAATCTATGATATTTCGACACCCAGTTAGATACCTTTGCAGCTACCAGCCCCAGCTGGAGATGTCGCTGTTCATTGTATTTAAATTTTAATTGAATTTATATTCAATTATTTTTATGTGAAACTACTTTACTAGTTTGTTATAATTATTAATGCAAAGATCGAACACTCAAAAAAAATTCCTTCGATCCGGCCGAAACAGAACGAAAGGCACGTTGTATTAAGGAAGTTAAAGTAACATTGGTTAGAGCATATTGTACTTTCCTATATAAAGGGTTTTCCATCAAAGGCGGGTAAATTTTGACAGTTCATAGCGGCCATGTTGTTGAGGCTGATTTTGTCAAATCTGTTTTTCGTTTTTCAGTCACTTAAGACTGAAACTTAAATTCTGAAATCATCATGGTAAATTACAGCATTGAGCAACACTTGTAAATGATAAAAATTTATTATTACAATGGGTGTTCTATTATGGCAACGACAAAAGCAGTCTCAACAACATGACTGCTATGAACTTTCGAAATCTGCCCTTCCTTGATGGAAAACCCTTGACGTGCAGTTTATGGACGTATTATACGCAACGAGCCTACGGGGCCCTCCGGACTCAGTATAATAATGCGTTCCGGGTACTGGTGGGGCTGCTTATAGCGCGTCATGGATGTTCGTAGAAGCAAGAGTGGATTGCTTTTACATGACCATGCGTAAGCGAAGCACGTCTCTGGTGCGCCAGGTGCGGGCCAGTCTCGCTACTGCGCTCAGTAGCGGACAGGCTCTACTGTTCGTACCAGGGTTGTTGCTGATGTAGGTTTTCTACACATCAGCAGATGCTGATTTTAGGTATTTAAAAACAAAACAATGATTTTGTAACATTATTAACAAAAAATCAACTGATCTGCCTAGCTTAATCGTTGTGGAATTTTACAAAGTTATATCTTAACACTTTGTTTGTAAATTATTCCAGCGTGCGGTTTAAGTCGTGTCACGACTCTAATATCCCCAATGAATATCAGCATCGATGAATGCGGTTGATGATGCTGACATTCTCAACATTCCTAGTCCGTACACGATGCACAGTGGCGCCATACGCTCTCAAAAATAATACTTATAGTGCCAAAGATAATATACAAACAAATAATACGCGACGAAATTAAGATAATCGTGGCACAAATAATGGTGAAGGTAGTCGTCGACGGCGAAAGAGGGTAGACGGACATGTCTGTTCTTCTTAAAGCTGTCATCTACCGCTGGCCAGTCAACCCGTGACCACGGAGCGTGTGACCGTTCCGAAAGATCGGAAAAATAAAAAGAAATTGTACCGTGGTAAGAAACCTGTAATAAGCAAGATAAGTGATAAGCATTTAGTGAATAAACATGAAAGTCTTGAAGATATATTCCATTTCATCCCGCCCATCGTATGTCTCCATCGGTTCTGTTCAGTCGCCTGCCGGAGTGTGGTGCTGCTCCTATCAGCACCACACTCCTACCTTTGTACTCCAGTTGTTCGGAGGTCTGATCTGACCATCCTTTTGGGGTTCCTGCCTCATGGTCTCTTTCCCCTCTATCTTCCATGTCGCCATCAGATAATAAACGCTGTGCATTCTTTTACTTGAGTTCTCGAACTACGGAGACGTTGGGGCGTCTAGATATCTATGATGTTGTTAATATACGACGCCAGCACCACATTTCATAGGTGTAAACATTCTGCTTTATGTGTGCATATAATAAGAGCTAAAAAGGCGTTTCGCATCAGCCATCTGAGTGTACGTAAAGTTTTTCTGGCCTACTCAAGCTGATTCGACTTTAATAAGTGTGCTGACTCCCTATCTCGACCAGGAATCTGACTTTATGTCGTACAAGGAGCCGAACTCGCACCCTTTTCCAGTCCAGTCTAGTCTTTCTATTATTCATTGTTATAACTAGGACAAACCTTGTCCATCTTCTTAATTATTCAGACCAGGTCATAAAATGCCATGGTTGCTTGGGACTCATTTTAGTAGCACTGGTTGTATGTCCTGTACCTCTACCATGAGTTTTTTTAATCAAGTGACGGGACGAACAAGTTGTGCGCCTGGTGGTAAACGACACGACTATCCATAACAGTTGCTGTGGCACTTGAGCGTCACGTCGCAAAGATCTGAGTTGCAGTGCTACTACGCCCGTCACCCTCTGACATAAAGTTGACAAGTCCCATGTGCCTGTACTTTCACCAGACCCTTTACGCTTCAAAACCGAAACGCAGTATAATGTAGTGGATATTACAGAGAAGCGGTTACTGCTTGGCGGTAAAAATATATTTTTATGGTACCAAGTAACATAACAGGACCAACAAGCACCTGTGTTAAGCGACACGCCTGTCTGTAGCAATTGCTTGCCACTCGGAGTTTTATATCGCAAAGGTCTGAGGAACGCCTGGAACCCCCCTCGTCCTGGAACATGTGTTGACGAGTCCCATGTGCCTGTAATTTCACCAGCACCCTTACCCTTCGAAACCGGAACGCAGTAATGAAAGAGATCGTCCATGGAAGTACTGCCTTACCTATTTCTGTCGCTAAGCAGTAATGTGATCATTATTGCGTTCCGGCTTGGAAGGGAAGGGTGCTACAGATTACTACTTAACAGATACACCTCTCTCATGCAAAATTGAAAATACCTACGTTGTAATAAATAGCCTACTAAATCTGACTAACGACACGAGGCGCTCACTACGAGGTTAAAGGAACCTAAGCCCGCGCTCAGAGAAGTGAAAATAACATTGCCCGCTGTGTGCAGTCGTGCGAAACCGAACGCTCATAAATGAAAGATTTGTATGAAAGCTTGCTACGACGTCGGTGCACTCATCACTTATCGCATAACCTTGAGCGAGTGACGGAGACCTGGTGCTGGTGAAAAAACAAGCATATGAGACTTGTCAACTTAAGTCTCAGGGTGACGGGCGCAGTGGCAGTGCCCCAAGAATCTTTGCTATTTAAAGCTATGAGTGGCACTGCAACTGTTAGGCATAGACGAGTCGCTTACCACCAGGAGCCTGACTTGTTCGTCCCGTCATTTGATATTATAAAAAAAAGATTTGTGAAATTTTATTTAACCTGGACTAGTACCTAAATAGAAAAATAGCACTAGTTTTTCTTTGCGCCGTAGTGCTTAATTATATTGATTGAATATAAAACGTTGCATGTGAATTTTGTCACTACGTTGTTGATAGTTTTCTACGAAGAAGCCGTATGCGGCAGCTACGCAGGTTTTTTTGAGATCCATATAGCGAAACGGGCTATCCTGTACTATCATATTCTGATATTCAATTTTACGGTAAATGCGTTACTGTCCATAGCTCATGCAAATAAATTTCATTTATAAATAAATAAATGATTTTTTTACAGCCAGCGGTGGGCCCCTTGGGGGCAATCAGCAAAGTGCACAAGTCGGACCGCAAGATCGGCCACCGTCGGGTCGGCGAGGGCGGCGAAATCACATACAAAAAGATTCAGTCTTCACAGATTATGGGCTCTATACAACTTGGTAAGTGTTCCTGAACTAAATTTTTTTTAAATTATTTTCTGTGTTGTCTTTGTGTTTGGTAAGTATGCCATAAAATATCCTAAAAACCAACTAGTAACAGAAGTTCGTTAGAGTCGCGTCGGTCATGTTATATGGCTAAATACGTAGCGTTTGCCACATGCAGCGTGAACGAGCATTGAAAGTTAGGTACGTCGTGCCGATCGTGTAGCTTACTACCCACCAATCCCAGGCGTGTAACTTACCACCAGGCACTCCATTTATTCGTCCCGTCATTTGATATTATAAAAAAAATGGGTAGATCAGCTCCCGTAGCATGGCTACGCATGATAGTCGCGACGCGCGCGATAAAATTGAAATAAGCGCGCGCTATTGGCTATCTAAATCAGATCTGATTGAGACAGCCAATAGCGCGCGCTTATTCTAGTTTCATAGCGCGAGTCGCGTCTATCATGCGTAGCCATGCTACGGGGGCAGGTGCTGTTCATTTCGACCCACCACGGCGATGAGCGTGTTAATGTGCTGTTTGATGCTCAAGCTCAAGCTGTAGTAGAACTTCTTATGAAAGGGTTCGTCCAGGAAAGTATACTGCAACTGTACTTATTTCTGCCGCCAAGCTTTAATGTGAGCTACAGGCACATAGGATTTGTCAACGTTATGTCTCACGGTGACAGGGGATTGCGATTTGAAGCTTTGAGTGGCATTACATAACAGTTGCTCATGGACAGGTGTGTCGTTTACCACCAGGCGTACGACTTACTCGTCCCGTCACTTGATATCATAAAAAAACTAAATGATTCAGCCAATATCTAGGTTGAAACTCTGTAAGGCTTTTGATTATAGAACCAATTAAATACTTTTGACCAACTCCGTTTGTTCATACAACCACAAGATAAACAAATATGGCGAACTGACAGCTTATGTCTGTTAGAAAGAAATAATGACATAAACCTCGCATTTTTTTTAATAATTATAAAAAGTTACGTTTGCTTTTTTGTTCTACCAAATGACGGGACAACTAGTCGTACGCCTGGTGGTAAACGATACGCCTGTCCGTAACAGTTGCAGTGCCACTCAGAGCTTTAAATCACAAAGATCTGGAGGGCACGGACATAAGTCGACAAGTCTCATGTGCCTGTAATTTCACCCGCACCCTTTAATAACCGAAACGCAGTAACGCTTACGTTATTGCTTGGCCGCAGAAATAGGTAAGGTGACAGTTCTGCCTTATTAATCAGAGACAATAGGACTTTGTTTCACTTTTAGAAAATTATCTTTAGAACAACCGTCAATTAAATTTATTTATTTTATTTAATAATTTATTGTACAGGAACACACAAATCGCATTTAGTAAAACGGAAAACACAAATAAAAGGTACTGTTCGAAAAGAAATTTCTTCCTGCAGACAAAAAACAACGGCTTTACGTGCACAACAAAACAAAGTTAAATTATGGAATAAAATAATAATTTGAAATGGATGGAACAGTGGATAAATAGTACACCTTGACTCTCATTTTTATGATAGTTAAGGATTAACTATTATTGAACAGTAAATTAATTTTATTATGAAATAGGCGGTGTCTAGTTCAGAAACTAAGAGCCTCTGTACTATGAGAGTAGTTAGATCTTTCTTCGTACAATATTGTCAAGGTCCAGGAAGTAATAAATAAGTAATTGCTGGACGATTATGAGTTAATTCTTCTATAATACGACTCAAGTAGTTGCTGTTACCACCTAGACTTGTGTAGTGCTTTTCTCAATAAATGGGAAAATATATCAAGTTCTTAGGTTTTCGCGATTGTTACGCATAGGAAATGAAATTATTGTCAACCGTGACCACGGGACCTGTAAAGGGCCCGAAACGTCGGTTTGTTTGAAAAAACAAATATACGCGATTTAAAACCGGAAAAATAGTTTCATTTCCAATGGGAAAATAATTTTAGTAATTTTTTTAGTGTTTTTTTTATTACCGCAGACATATTCAAAGCAGAATGTAAAAAAATAAATACACGCACGAAATAACAAGCTAACGACTTGGCTGTATGGCATTTTTCTTTAGTCACTTCGATGTTGTAATAATAAATACTAATGTAGCGGTAAATAACTGGATTTTCAAACAAATTTACGCGGGCTGAAGTAATTTGTCTTTATTTTAGTAGTGTGGCAAAGATCAGGGTCTACGTGTTCTTTATTCAAAATAAATGGAAATTAAATTTTAGTTTTTCTAATGGCCGCTCTTGGACAATTTTTCTATACCAATATTTTGTACAGTTATGTATGGAACTAAAATGGTCGAATCCATAATTACAAACTACAATAACATGTTTACGAAACCCCTTTGAATCATCAAACAAACCGACAAATGAAACGTGTAGGGATGTGTTTCTAAAATTAGCACAATACGTTACGTTACTCCAGTGACCTAGATGCATAGTGATGCATGTAACGCGGAATACTACCACATACTCAAGTAACATATACTCGTAAGTATCGGTCGATATTGATTGTATTTGTTGCGAAAACATTTTGTTTTAGCAGATTTGTGCCCTTTGACCACTTTTGAGTTCCGTATAAATTTTGAATATAACAACTTGTTGTTGCTTGGTCTGAACACATTCCATCACACGTTGTAAACGTCAATGACGCCGGAATTACGACAATATGGAGTTGGTGTAATCCCCATAAAAAATGTAGTCTTGAAGGTATGTGAATGGACCTCCCAGCTATCCTTTGAAAACTCAGAAATCGGTCAGCTTAGTGTCACAGCTACCAAATTACAGCCGCGTAATTTTGGCGCTTCTCATATCTTGCAATCAGAGATCGCTATTTTGCGATGAACTCTATTAACTTCGTTAGGTATTCGCCACCTATCAGTGCTTCTACCATGAGATTACAGTGACACAGTTATCGCTAGCGACCGCGTAAAATAAAATAAAAATAAAATAGAATAGAACAACACAGAATAGAATAACACAGAATCACACCGAATCACACAGAATAACATAGAAGAAAATAACATAAAATAAAATAAAACAACATAAAAATAAAATGTTTGTAAGTATACAAAATGTTGTTTTTTCTCGTGACCGCTAGGGGCACCGTGTAATTTACGCGGTCGCTAGCGACAACTGTCACAGTAGAGTCGTGGTAGAGGTACTGATCGTCCATTATGCAATTCGCAATCTATTATTGGTACTGAGTAATAATTACCGATGTCGCATCACTAATCCGGCGGTTGGTTAGCGTACCTGTAAGTCTAACTGGCAAGGACGGAACTCGTACGTTTTTATGGCTTGTAGCTTCCACGTTTAGTTTTAACGTTGCATCTGTTTAGTATGATTTTTTATCTCTATAGGTCTACTAGTATAACGTAAATTTATAAAAAAGAGACAAAATTGAGAAAATAGCATATGGCTTAATTTGGCATGTCTCGTTTGACCGGTGAAGTCCGTTGAATACTTTTAATTATTAATTTTATTTACAATTAAGTAAGAAGGTCGTTTACGTAGAAAGATCGCAAGGTAACAAAAAATACTGTATTAAATTAATTTTTCACAGTACACAACAGAATGAATACTCGTACAATTATTACGTAGTTAATTAAAATTGAAGTGCAATGTTTCTCGTATAACTGTCTTCGTGGCCGAATGGTTTCAATGCGGGTCTGCCATGCAGAGGTCCTGGGTTCGATTCCCAGTCAGGTTCAATTTGAAAATGAACTTTTCTAAATTAGTTCGATTCTGGGTTTTCTGGGAAGCGCCCCAGAGTTAATTTCGTTGCTCTGGTATTCATAGTACAGGGAAATACCTAGTTTGAGACCAGGCAATCACATTATTATTGTTCTAGCGGTTACTTCGGTAAACCTTAATGGGTGATGATCATAGAGGCTATTGAAAAAAAAAAACTGTTTATTGCACAAGCACAAACATGCATATCAACAAAAGAAGCAAAGGAAAAACAATAGAAAAAAAAGAATATTAAAACAATTGATATAACTATGCAGTATCTAATTGATGCGTGTCGCGACTGGTACAACCGGGAATTGCTCTGCTTTTTACTCTGTTTTTTTTTTAAACCGTGGCGTGTTGTTGATTTTCTGCAAGCCCGAGGCGAGCGAGCCACTGACAGCAATAAAAAATCAACAATAAATAAGAAAACCGATATAATAAAAAATTTACATATAACTATACATTATAGACACGTGAAATTCTTGTACATAGGGCGCACTATAAGTTTCCGGAACTGGCCACTTACATAAACAATATTTAAAAAGTAATTAGAACATTTGAAAATGGAACTATTTGGCTGTAGTATACAGTTTGTTTCATCTGACTGTCACTTGTTTTTACATTGTGGCGTCATTTTAGAAATTGGTTGTCTATATCACCATGGATTTAACTCGTGAAAATTGTCGTAGTATGATTTTCTACGACTTTAAGTGTAGTTTAACAGCTCAACGGAGCTTCGCTCGGCTTCTAACTGCTTTTGGCGATGAAGCACCATGCAAGACGTCTATTTATAGCTGGTTTGCAGAATTCAAACGCGGTCGTGTGAATCTCAGTGACGAATTCCGTGATGGTCTCCCGTCCACTGCTGTGAACCACAAAAACATCGATGCTGTGCGCCGCATGATCAAAACAGACAGGCATGCGACGTACTATGAGATTCGGGCATCTTTAGGCAAATTCAAAATATGAAATGTATAATTTTGTGAAGTGTCACATGCTGAGGTGGCGATTGATGTCGTCCTGATTACCATGGCTTTTTGAATGTTCTGCCCTAGGGTTACCGGGAGATCCAATTTACCTAAGCTATTATTATTTTTCACTGCTCATGCTCTAAAAGTACGTCATTTTAACATTACTTAGCGGGAGTAAAGTGCATCCTTTAATTCTTAGGTAGTAAAAAGTACAAAATTTTTAATAACAATCCGACTCAAACAGCCAGGGCCCCAGTTTTGCTAATTTTCTTGAATTCAGCCACTGGCCATGGTAATTCCATTGGGACTCCACTGCGATTAGTTATGCAAAACTAGAACCAACCCGCAAAATGTCAGGTACAGGACACGTCTGGTATTCTACCTAAAGACATAACTCAAATAAAAAATTGCTTGATGGCTAGCCACTGAGAAGCCGCTATTCTTAATTTTTAGCAAAATACCGAACGTACAAAATCCAGTCACTGACACTCTATCGGCACACAACTAACATGATTGAAAATCGTCTCTGCTCAGTTTTAGTTCCTTGCCTTTTCCGCATAGAAGGTGGCGCCATATTATTTTCACGCGTTATTACTGCGCTTGTTGTATCTGTCTGGTTGAAAAAAAAAAAATACCGCGAAAATTTTAGAATTTTGGTTCGTAGTTTTGTTGAAAAGCAAAAACTATTGAAATTCTTTTTTCTCGCAATCGAAGTGAAAAGTAAAGTTTTCACCTCGAGACTAAAAGCCAATATAAACTCAGAGTGGTAGACACCTCTCTAAAAAGTCTAACCACCTCGGTTATAAATTGGCTTGTTTTGGTCCCTCGATAAAAAATACTATTATGATATACCGCCGTGCGTCTGAAAATCCAATGGTAAAAGCAGGCAAACGGCACGAATTAATCGAGCTCATGGGCAGACTCAGTAAGGTCAAGTGACTTGCACACCAGTTATCAAGGCATTCCCTAAGGTATCCAATCCGATTCCCGGCGGAGTCAATTTAGAAACTAACTTTTCTATATTGTCTAGACTCTGGGTGTTTGTGGTACCGTCGTTGTTTCCGATTTTCACAACCAGAGTAACTCACGTCGTCTAATATTTAGTAAAAATAAAATGTGTGTGTGCTTCTTGTCATCTCCGCATGTTTAGGTGGTGGATTATGTCCCAGGCCTCAAGCCGAATCCACAGCTATGTGCTATACAAATATTTAAATAATCTGCTGTGCAGAAATATTATCAAGATAAATTTAAATTCTTTCAATGACGAAGGATTTCCCGCAACATAAAGTGAGTCATACACGTTTTGAATAATATATGCGGTGATTCATTAATGTCAATGTTGGTATACAGGATACTTAATACATCATGATCAATGTGCACTTTTCGCTTCATACAAAGTAAGCTTGATCCTATTTTTAACCCCCGACGCTAAAAGTGATGAGACAAACATGTCGTACGCCTAGTGGCAAGAGCCTATACACACGGCGTATTTTAGACGCGGCGACGACTCGCGTTTCGCGACCGCGGGCCTTCGCTCTAGTGGATCGATTCAAACGCTGGAGTTTAAATTCAGAATTTCATGTAGTTGCTTTATTTCAAAAACTAACTGAAATTAACAAACAAAACTAAAATTAAAACTATCTCTTATCAAAATGCGCCATACATACGCGCGACTTTAGCACGTCTGCGGCGCGTATAGGCGCCGAAAACACTCGTCGTCGGCGCGTATAAAATACGCCGTGTGCACAGGCTCTAAGCGACACGCCTACCCATGACAGTTGCAGAGCTGCTCAAAATTTTAAGAGAGAGTACTTTAGAGAGGCTTTTAGCAGCGATGCAAACGCGAGTTCGTGAAACGCGCGATTGCATAGCTAAACTTGCGCTTTATAAGCGATTGCATCCCAATCCCAAGTATAGCGATACAGTCGCGCGTTTGCAGCGTTGCTTAAAATCGCGCGCGTGTGTAAAGCTTGATTCACAATGCCCAAATTCTGGCAGTATACTGCCGCAATTTATCGCGTTGCGCGATGTGACCTTGATTTGACCAATCAGGAGCAGCGACATTAGCTCATGATTGGTTAACTGAAGGGCATATCGCACAACGCGTTAAATTGCGGCAATACATTGCCAGAATTTGTGCATTGTGAATCCACCTTAAAGGTAGACGATTAGCGATTGCATCGCTACTGCATCGCGTTTTGTTTTCGCTGCTAAAGGTCGCCGTGTGTAACCGCTCTTAATCGCAAAGATCTAATAGGCACTGACAAGTCCCATGTGCCTGTGTGGCCGAGGGGTTGAGTAATAGTGATAGAAAGTACGCTCGGTCCACATGAATTTATTGTAGAAGTATAAAAGGAAAAAGGTGAAGAAAGGAAGGACAGGTAAAGTAAAGGCTGTAACAAAAACAGATAGGTACAAAAAACAGGTACAACAATGTAAAAAATCGGTCGCTGCAGAGTAGACCTCAAACTTATTATTATATGATTAGTGAACTTACCCCAAAAGGCCTGTATTCGTATTATTGCTGCTTACAGCAGTTAGGTTTATATGATAAGAGGATTGATGTGAGTGGCGCCGAGACGAAGCAAAGTAAGAATGACGAGGCAAACAATTAAGAGAACGATAACAAAATTTCAAAAGTAAGTGGTCAGGAAGCAGAGAAAAGGTTGATAAAAAGATGGGATGACGATGAACGAGGTCACATCGTCACACCTGTAGTTTCACCAGGCACCCATTCCCTTCAACATCGGAACGGTCTGATGCTCACATTATTGCTTAACGGCAGAAATAGATTAGGCAGCGGGACTTCCCTGAATGAATTGCTCCACAAGGAATCCGCGATGCGGAAATGCAGTGAGAGTCAAAGCCCTAGCTACAACCGCTATACCGCAAAAGGTAAAGGTAATAAAACACCAAATATTCTTATATGTATCTAAGTTTATCGATAGAGGTTTTGATAACGTAACCAATATTGTTATTTTCGAATGCAATTGCACATTTTTATGTGCCTCCACTTTAGGTAAAAAAAAAACATATCTATTATTTATTTGTTTATAGCACTTAGTGTCGTTCAAAGTTTCGCTTTTGATTCTACTTGATGTAATCCATAAATGTTTCTTTTGTTTCCGCTATGTGAGAGATGAGTTTTTAAAGAAATTAATATTCTTTCACTAGCCTCACAGTACAGTTAAGAAAATATATGTTAAAAAAGTCGAGACTCAATGCAATGCGATTTTGTAGCAGCTGAGCTCTTTGTGAAATTCTTCCAGAATAGTACTGCCACTTTACCTATTTCTGCTGCCAAGCAGTAATGTCAGCATTACTGTGTTCCGGTTTTGAATGGTAAGGGTGCTGGTGAAATTACAGGCACATGGGACTTATAAACTTGACGGGCGCAGTGGCAGTGCCCCTCAGATTTTTGCAATTTAAAGCTCTGAGTGGCACTGCAACTGTTATGGATAGGCTTGTAGCTTACCACCAGGCTCACGACTTGTTCGTCCCGTCACCTAATATTATAAAAGAGGTCTCGAAAATCCCGAGAACGAAAACGAAACTTTCCCAACTATTTCAAAAGTAATTATCCATAGTTATAGGATAGGCATTAAGGCAGCCAAAACGTAATAGTTAGCCCATATATACTTCCACTGCAGGGCATAGGCCTCCTCTTACAATGAGAGAGCTGGAGACTGGAAACTGCAGTTCCCACATGGGCCCAATCCGGATTGCAAAACTTCACACACATCATTACGTTCTGGTATTGTGGCTAGTAAGTTCATTTGAACGTCAGAGCTTGCTTAGCAGTAAAGCTCCTTGTGAAAGAGTCCGTCCAGGGAAGTATTGCCACCTTACCTATTTCTGCCGCTAAACAATAATATGTGCATTACTGTGTTCCCGTTTTGAAGACTAAGGCACCGCGCAACCATGTGTCTTGTGTTGGATGGAAAGACATTGTTACCATAATTCAACTTTTTTTAGCGTCCTCTAAATTTGTCTAGAATCTAGAACTCCTGCTTGCAGTTAGTAATCGATATAACATGTAACAATCGGTAGCACTATATCCCTATCAATGTATATAACAGTTTAAGTGAAGTTTACTGTCTCGTAATTGAACCGTCACATCTTTCCTGTTGTCGCAATCGATTCCATTGTCTCTCTTAAGGGTCATTGTTCAGGCATTCTACAGTCTTAATTGTCTTTCGGACGAATTCATCGGAATTTTGTTAGACACGTAAAGCAGACTTACAAGAGTTTAATTTAGAAAATTTGTAATAGTTAAATTAATAACTGTTATTTCTGTAGTAAGTGTTCTTTGTACTGAGTAAGTAATCATAAAGGTATCTGTAGGGCTAGCACAATAGGGCGCGAGAGCGGCATAAAGTGCGAGAGCGACATAAGGTGCAAGAGCGACATAAGGTGCGACATACTGCTATTCTCGCAAAGAGATCTCGCGCTTTCTTTCTATATGTCCAAGCCCTACTGATAATCGTGACGTTGTCTCCAGTGGCGCATACTTGTCAGGTGAAGCCTTAAAATCAGCTAACTGCCGATGCTTTTACGTTTTCTCCAACACAGCTTTAAGCTATTATTTCTTTTAAAATTTTGCTTGTTTTGAGTTGGAGAATATAGTATTTTTATTTATTTATATTGAATTAGCCAATGCCCGCGACTTCGTCTGCGTAGAATAAGTATATAGTCTTATAGCCGGGGTTGTCCGGATATAGACAGCTTTTTGCTCTTCTGTCTTAAAAATAAAATATTAAAATATGACAAACATTTTGTTGTTCGGGCGCGTATCCATCTCTGATGTCGCTTGAGAGACCGATTTTCGATTTTATTTTGTTACTAAAAAGTCCGGAGTTTCTTGCAAATGTCAAGCTTTTTGTCCGGACTATTCAAATTTCTAAATTTTTTTATATTTTAATTTCTTTCTTAAGAACCTTTTAAGACAAATTAATTAACAAAACCAGATCTCCGTCAGTCGCTCAAAGTTACGCGATAAGTGCCTACCGCTGAGTGTACCGACGGCGGCACAAGCACTCATACAAGTATTTAATTTATGTGCATTCGGCTCCGCACGACTGCACACAACAGGCAACGTTATTTTCACCTCTCTGAGCGCGTGCTTAGGTTCCTTTTTCCTCGTAGTGAGCGCCTTGTGTCATTAGTAAGATTTATTGGACTATTATAGCATAGGTAGTGATGTATCTGTTACGTAGTAACTATTAAGTAATGGCATGCATTTAAATGATCATTTTAAATTTTCAATAGCAGCAAGCAAAAATAGTCATCTTTTTTAATTATTGATCCTCTTTCTCTGAGACATAAAATAAATTAAATCGATCGATATTTTAATCTGTTCAGAGCTGCGGAAAAAAATTTTGATTTGTATAAATTAACATTGATAGTTATATGTTGGGACTCAAAACTAAGACATAAAATTTAGATATTTATTTTTAAAAGTAAGTAAATGTTGATTATATTTATATACTGGTATTATATAATTTGACCTGAAAACATGTTCGAAAACGCAACCAGATTGGCTTCAGCTTATTCATATACTAATCTAACCTACCTATTGAATGGAGGGCACAACCAAGCAACCAAGATAGATTCATTAGGAGATATATATCAAAAGATGGACTGGTTATAAATGTCATCAATCGTTAAGAGAAAAGACCAAAAAAAAAAGAGGATCAAATAGTATTTTTGAATACCAAGTGTTAATTTAGTTAGTTTATCTACACACATCATAAACCCTCTATGATATGTTCAAAAACCGCAAATAACGACTAGCGTAAAGATAAACTGTTTTGTTAGAACAAATTTCTTATCTGTGAAAATGTTATTATTGCTTCATAATAACATCAAATTCAATTTTATTATTATATTCAAATTTCAAACATTTCTGAAAATCAAAACTATTTGATTCGACCTGAATTCTAATATCAGTCGAGATGAAGTTTTATTCGAAATGAAATGTCAATAGCAAACAATTTTGATAAATTTCACACGTTACATGATATCGAACGATATGATAGTTGGCTTAAACAATGGAAACCAAAGGACATGTTATATTGACATATATAAATCAGACCTTATATGTATATGACGCATTTAGACGTTGAAAACATAACATTTTATTGTCTTTGTTTAACTACTGCGTGCCGCCGTAAGCCAAAAGAGATAGCACTACATAGATTTATGTCAAATACGTAACGTCATCTTAAATGCCAACTATCCTCATTTTATCATTTTTGGAAGTACATCAAATGTCAAAACCAATGTTTGGCCAAACGTTTTATTGAATTATTATATCGCATGAATGGTAATGAAATGGACAAAAATATTGACACTGAGAATAATTAAGTATTGATTAAAATGCGTCGCTGCAATATTAAGGGGTGCGGCAGTAGAAAATCGGAAATCAACCGAATGTACATTACACGGCATATGTCATTTTTCTTTACAATAGAACAAAAATCTCATGTAATTAGACTCATTTAAGTAGTTCATTCATAAGTCTTGCCGAATTTTGCTTTGGTTACTTTAGATTGCCTGTTTGTTAAGTATATTTAGATGATTGTTGATAACGAATATTTCGAGATAGTGTTGTTCTTGTAAGCAGACATATTATCGATATCCTGTTATTAAAACAATTCATTACGAGGTTTTTATTATTACGTTATTATTATTTTTAAAGTTTACCTACAAATGAAAAAAACAAAGAAAGAATGCTTGGAAATTATAATAAACATTGGACCAAATACCAATCCATTTTGAAGTCAAATTATAATAGAACTTTGAATGTAACTAGATTACATGATAATGCAATTCTATCGTTACGTTTATTGGTAAGTAACTTTATATTTAATTTTGATTAAAATGGTTCATTACTGGCCTAGTAATAATAGCCTAGTATTAATCATACTTTGATTACAGTAAACTACACAAATTTGCAAACATAAAAAACAGTTTCAATATTCAAGCCGTACATTTGTATATCGATATTGACTTATCTATGATATGGTACAACACTAAATCCGCCATTTATGGTGGACATTTTTGGTTTAGTTAGGGACGTTTATTCCGTAGATAAGGCAGCTCCTTTCCTTTTTTTTCCATCCTCTAAGCTAGTTGGGGTCGACTCTAGTTTGTCCATGAATTAAAAAAAATAGGTTGTGTGACATAAGTGGGAAAAGTTTTTATTTGCCGCCGTTTCGCCAGTCGTAATATGCGGTTCCTGAACACATCATAGAGAGCTTATGTGTATAGATAAAGCAGTGCATAACTGTACATAATTAGGCATTAAAACACTCGTGTGATGTTTTTAACAAAAAAAAAACCCCACACTCATGTTTTAATGCCTGTCATTATGTTACAGTCACATAAACTACTATTATTTTAAAAAGTGCACATTTAAAATAGATCGATTATTTCTTTGAGGATCAAATAATAATATCCCTTAACTTGAAACGCATGTCACGCACTGCTGGCGAGTTCTGTTGATTGTAATGTAGCCTGGAGTGTGTAGTAGCCTCCGTAGCCTTCACACATCTTGCTTAGCGAGTCTTCAAAATTCAAAAGGAAAAAGAAATAGTGGTAGTAAATCCGGTTTTATTAATATTTTGTGATTTTTTAAATGTTTATCGCACAAGAGGTTTTTGGTAACTAGTAAATGGGTCAAAATTCGGACGAGCAGACGTGCTCGCTTCGGCGATTGCACAGGGAGTGACCATGGAACGAAACAAAATCAGAATGGCGAGGCAAAGGAATTAAAAAACGATTCAAAATTAGGCTAGGAACCGCAGAAAAGGCGAAAAAAAGGTGGGATGGATGTAAGAAGGTCACATCGTCACAAAGTAATCTGTGACAAAATCACGACATTCAATTCACGCAAATGTTCAGAAGTGTAATAAAGAAAGACAGCCGCACTTCAGTACGGAATCGAATAGTGATACTAAAATTTGGATAAAGGTCACATCTTGCTTATCTTCTTTATCGCAAGTACCGCACAGTCATACAAGATGCAAGTGATAAGAATGGTCATGATTTACCACAAAATATAATGTCCTTATGAAAGATTAGACGGACAAAATAATTACAATCTACCAATTGAATGATTATCACTCAGTTTTCTTACCACGGTAAGATTTCTTTTCATTTTTATTCAATGTTTGACAACACTACAAGTAATCGAGTAAAATAAATAATAATATGGTTATTTTTGATACAAGTGCGGAAAGTTAGTCATTATTCACAAGACTCGAGACAAGTGAAAATGACAAATCCGCATGTGTGTCAAACAACGTTTTTTTAATACATTTGCGAAAAACCTACATTGAAAGTAAAATAAAACAGTATTTAAAAAAACCTCATTTTATTCCTTTGTCAATAACAAAATCAAATCGTAAAAAAGTTAATGAAAAAGGCGGGAATGTAAACGATGAAAAAAATTAGTACTTTTTTTTTGGCCGACTTTTTTCAATATGGCAACTGTTGCCAGTATTCAGCCACATTAAAATTACTATTTTATATTACTTTATTTTCTACATAATCGCTACTAAGGAGCATTTACTTCATAGGTGTAAAAATGCGGTCTCTCCATAGATATAGTATAGTAATGACGAATGACTTACGTCACAAAGCACATAAATATGAAATAAATATACAATCTCTTTAGTTCTATGTTTAAGACTTAAAACAACAGTAAATTTAAAAAAAACTGGAAAAGTAAAAAGCACTAGTGCGAGAAATCCAACTTTCCGCACGATTTGTAGTGCGAAAAATACCACGTTTTGAGCAACTGTATTAAAAAATAAATAAATAACGCACACACTCAACATAGCCCCGCACTAGGGAAACCCTGTGTCGCGGGTGCCATGGACACACACATAGACAACCACAAATTACACCCAAACTCACGAGAGAAATAAATGTACGCCATACAAACATTTCTCCCGGCCCGGGAATCGAACCTGGGACCTCTGCGTGGCAGTCCGGCATGGTAACCGTTCGGCCACGGAAGCAGTTATAGTAGGAAGTAATACCAATGAGGTAGGTATAGTAGTTTAGTAGCAGTAGAGCTCATTGTGAAAGAGTTCGTCCAGGGAAGTAACTACTACCGTCTTACATCTTTCGTTCTCTTCTTTCTTGTGATTTAACGCTCTGAGTGGGACTGCAAATGTTATGAATAGAACGTGTCACTTACCACCAGGCGCACGACATGTTGCTTTCACGAAAAAAAAGACCTTAAAAGTTCGAGGAATCTATTTGCCAAGTTTTATTGAAATCGGTTACCGGAAAGTGCACGAAACCGGATTCGTCCCCTAGTTAGCCATCCTTGGAGGTGGAATATTTTTTTCAAGTTTTAATGGCACCACTACCGAGTCATTGTAATTCCATTGAGATCATATTGGAATTATGATAATATTTGTTATTTTAATTATTAATACAAAGATCGAACACTCAGAAAAAATCCTTCGTTCCGGCCGGATTCGAACTTGGGACCTCTGCATGGCAGTCCGGCATGGTAACCGTTCAGCCACTGAGGCAGTTATTTACATCTGCAATTAAATCTATGGAATTACATCTATTTGCCAAGTTTTATTGACATCAGTTACTAGAAAGCGCGCGAAAGTAGATTCATCCCCTAGTTTGCCATCCTTAGAGGTGGAATATTTTCTTCAAGTTTAAATGGCACCACTACCGAGGTACCCTCGTTCCAACAAAAAAGAATTATCAAAATCGGTTCACAAATGAGTTATCGCGTAACATACATACAAAAAAAAAACAGTAGGATTGAGAATCTAGGTGCCAATATATTTAGTAGCAGTAGAGCTCCATGTGAAAGAGTTCGTCCAGGGAAGTACTGCCACCTTACCTATTTCTGCCGCCAAGCAGTAATGTCATATTTAAAGCTCTGACTGACGCTGCAAGTGTTATGGACAGGCGTGTAGCTTACCATCCGGCGCATTTGTTCAGTCCCGTCACGTGACATTATAAAAAAAAAAATAATGGGACCGATATTGAGGCACTGTCTTTCCTGCAAAAAAGAATCATCATAATCGGTTCACAAATGCGCGGATTTATCGCATTATACATATCATACATACAAAGACAATATAGTCGAATTCGGAACTTCCTCCTTTTTTTGAGTGTGTTAAAAATAATACAGTAAATTTAAAAAAAAATTAAATTTTGACAGCGCTAAACTAAAATCTCTCTGAGAGGTTAATGCGCTGACGGTGTATTTAGTTTAGTACGTGTTTTGTTGGAATCGACACTATTGTATTTAAAATAATAATCAAAAGCGTTATCAATACAGGTTTGAATTTGCATACTTTCACCATTTCGCTTTGCATAACCGTGTCAGATTGTACCTTATAACCTGGATTCGCGGGTCATGTTACCACTTATGAGTTTTTTGAACACGACGTAAATTAGGTTCCAAAAGAATTTCTTTAAGGACGATTGACCCGATACGGGTTTCGCCTCTCCACGAGGCATCCTCAGGGGTTGTTGATTGCTCGATGCTCGGTTGAGGATGCCTCGTGGAGAGGCGAAACTCGTGTCGGGTATATTTTTGGTGGTGGTTTGTGACCGTAGTTATAATATAATAATAATAATAATTATTTATTTATTTCCACAAATGACAGAACCAAAAAATTACAAGAAAAGATTAAAAATAAAAGTAAAAATAACAACAAAAATTCTAATTATAAAATAGTTGACACTGTTTAATTGTGGATCGCGGTATTTAGCAATTGACGACCCTGTCTCTTAAACTAGGTGAACCTGTATCTTAAGAGACAGTGATTCAATCTAATGAGGTATAATTTTTGGATTACAGCAAAATAGTGAACAGTGTAATACACAACATAAGTATAAAGAAAGAACAATTTTAAAATTTAAGTTAAGCCTTATAATCTAAGTGAATGAGTGTATGTGAGTGTGTGTGTGTGTGTGTGTGAGTGCGTGTGTTGGTTGATGGATAAATAGAAATATGCCTAGTAGGGGATTATAATCAAAAGAAAGATAATACGTTACGAAATAAGTTGCACTTGTGTTATTCATTTTATTAATTTTATGCGGAAAAAATGACTGCATGAAAAAAAAATCAACACACAAAACTGGGTTCGCGGAGTAGCAAATTAATTTACTTCCGTTTTTAGTTCCTGATACACCAAAAAATAATAAACTTCTGCAAGCACACCAACAGGGCTCCCAAATAAGTCGAAGATGAGAAAACTGGGATACATACATACATACAGGCCATTGGCGCCCAACGTGGGGCAGCAATAAAGAAGGTGATAAAAAAATGGGATGACGATGAAGGGAGGGGTCAGCATCACACCTAAGACATGTAAACTATGTAAGAACAAAAAACAATACTTTTCATTAGCAGTAGAGCTCCTTGTAAAAGAGTTCGTTCAGGAAATTACTGCGACCTTCATTATTTCTGCTACGAAGCATTAATGTGAGTGAGTGAGTGAGAGTACAGGCACATGGGACTTTTCCACTTATGCCTCAGAGTGACACAGCAGCTGCTATAGACAGTTGTGTCACTTACCTCCAAGCGCACAACTTGTGCGTTCCGTCTCTTGGTGTCATAAAAGCAATAGTTCTGTAATTTGAGTGGGAGGTATTGTATACTCTATATGTATTACTTGAAGTTTCGATAAATATGCTTTGTCTGTTTCTATATCTGATCATCATGTACTTTCTAGACATTGTACCTCCATTTTAAACGTACAATTTACGAATGGCCCCTAATAAATCTTCAAGAATCGTATTTTAATCCGTGCATACGTGAAAATGTCCTTGCTGAAGCACGGTAGCGGTAGTGAAAACCATAAACAAATACCAGATTTTCTATTTGTAGTACTATGGTACTATTTTGAGACTTATCCCGCTTGTGGCGCTATGTTATTGCTATCGGGAAGGTTACGGTGTTTCTACATTTACCTGTAGGTTATACTAGAAATGTACACCGCGCCGCCGCCAGTATGTTACCCAAGTGTAATATCGGCGTGGCTAAAATGTATGTAATAATTCATTTATTTGTAAAAACACTGTTTTTGACGACATGTAACAAAATAAGTGTAGTTTAACTGTGTCCGTCCAAATAGCTGTGACAACCGCTAGTTGCCCAATGCTCAACGGGAATTGAGCGTGCCTACAGCTCCGGTACCTGTCTGGAAAATAGGGAGGGTACTGTATGTGCATCCGGGGCGGCTCACCCGAGGCACTAGCCTCTCGAGAACCGGATGAAGTCAAGTGACAGGTCTGTGACAACCCTGTACACTGGCTGATCTGGGGTCATGACCTGAACTTATAAGGTTCCTGTGCGCGCACATGTTATAGTGCCCTTCTCGTGTACCCTAAGGGTCGGTAGGGAGGCTCACTATGATCAAAACTAATGTAGAAAAATATGGGGTCGTGTCTGGCCAAGTAAGGCAATTTGGTAGTCAGCTTAGAGTCGACGGCTCAGCGGTGGCAACCGTTAGTTGCGCAGAGTGCGACGGAAAGTGAACGTGCCTATAACTCCGGTACCTATCTGGAAAATGGAGGGTGCTGTACGTGCACCCGGGGCGGCTCACCTAAGACACTAGCCTTAAAGAAAATCGGATGAAGTCCGTGCATACGGGCTGATCTGGAGTTAGAATCTGGCTTAGACGGTCTCTGTGCGGGCTTGTTCGCACAGGTCGTAGTGCCTTTCTCGTATAGTCTAAGGGTCGGTAGGGAGGGTCACTATAATCAGAACTTCTATAGAAAATGCACGGGAGTGTGTCCGACCAAAGTTTTACAAATATATTGAAGGTATATTATACATTTACTCACATGCACTTCAGCAGACTAAACTAGGTGTAACATGATGTTTACAGATTATACCTTAGTTCAGCTGCAGGGGCTTTAATAAATTGCAATGTACAATGTTTTCTTAGTCTTATATTTTAATTTAAAAGCCGTGGTAGCCAAGTGATTTGACCCACCGCCTCTCAAGCAAAGGCCATGGGTTCGTCTGGTCTCGCACCTGACTTTTATCGGAATTTATGTGCGAAATTTAATTTAAAATATATACGATGAGCTTTTCAGTGAAGGAAAATATCGTGATGAAACCGGCACGTCGAAGAAGGTTCACAAACCCCGGAAAACGTTTGAAGTCCCCGATCCGCATTGGGCTAGCGTGTCGGACTATGGCCCAAAACCCTCGCCTGAGAGGAGACCCATGCCCAGCAGTGGGACGTATGAATGGGTTGATGATTATGATGATTGTTGTGTACATTACTATTAAAAGCGAATAAACATTTAAATAACCTTTTCCTCTTCAACATTTTAAATTGCATCCATTCGTAATAGAAGGACCAATGTGGTTTCAAGGCTCGGAGTTCATAAGGCCGGTTCCGACTCAATGGCTTGCCCGGCTGCTCTCGATGTCTCGAATACAAATGCGCCGTTTACAATCTGAGTCATATTATATTAGCGCCGGTAAGTTCAAAGACCTTTTGTGCGAACGCTGCAACTTTTTCCTAGGCCACCACACCGATTTCTTGGCCACAAAACAGGAAATTGCCTATACTTCTTATCGTATCGAGATATGCACTATAATGATCGCCATCTTGGTGAAAGAATTTGCCAATCGGTGTAAGGTAATTTCCAAATGTTGCCCAGAGTTGGCCAAAAGTACAGCAAAGGAAAGTACGTAATGTGCCTAGTAACGGGACGAACAAGTCGTGCGATTGACGGTAATCGACACGCTTGACCATAGCAGCAATGTCACTTAGAGCTTTACCTCGCAAAGATCTAACGGATGCCACTGCCCTAGTTACTTTACAACGACATTTTACAACTCTATAAAGTTTAGTCCCTTGTGAAAGTGTTCGTCCAGAGAAGTACAGCAAGCCAGTAAGCCAGCTTACCTTTGTGAGCATTAGTGCGTTCATGTTTTGGTGAAAATACAGACACATAGGACTTGTCAACTTATACCTCAGATCTTAGCGATTTAAAGCTCTGAGTGGCACTGCAACTGTAAGGAGCTGGGGAGGTCTTTTCGTGATCCCCACTACGTATTTACATTCCCTGTACTATTCCGGGGCACTACCCAAAACACCCAGACGAGAGTCAATTTCGAAAAAATATTTTTCCAAATTTGGCCTACCGATAATCATTAAGAGCCAACGGTTTGGACTACAGAGGTCATCGAACTGCTTTAAAGAAACAGATGCTATAAACCTAATCAGCACATTGTTTCAATTCTTCGAATAATACAAACTAGGACGAAACAGACTAAAAAGGCAAACTGACACTTGGGTGGAGTTGAACAGAAGAATTTGTATTTTTCTACAGTCCATACCTTCGCCTACACTTTTACGCCGTTTCGGTTTCCAAAACGAAACCGAACACGGTTCTGCGTGACTTAACCCGGAGTAGGCGTACTTTATAAAATCAGGACATATGTAAATGCTACCAACAAAACGCTTTTTAAACCGGATTTTGGCTTCGGTTCTAGCAAAACCTGACCGGAGCCGGAGTTATCGTGGTTTACGTCATCAGGAAGCGCGTAATTGCCACGAACAAAAATGCATTTTATACGAGATTGGACTACGGTTCTAGCGAAACCGAACCGGATCCGGAGGAAACGGGATTTACGGAACCAGGGCGCGTATTGTTGTATTGTTATAATAGCAGTAGATGTCCTTGTGAAAGAGTTCTTCCAGGGAAGTACTGCCACCTTACCTTTTTCTGCCGCCAAGCAGTAATGTCAGCATTACTTGTGTTCCGGTTTTGAAGGATTAAGGTGCTGGTGAAATTACAGGTACATGGGACTTGTCAACTTATGTCTCAGGGTGATGGTTGGGTGGATCTTTACAATTTAAAGCTCTGAGTGGCACTGTAACTGTTATGGACAGGCGTGTAACTTACCATCAGGCGCACGACTTGTTCGTCCCGTCACTTGATATTATAAAAAAAAACATATATGCACAGATTATCTTCTAATCAGAACTTGACTACGGTTCTAGCAAAACCGAATTAGCCCCTAAATTGACCCAATGAAGAGCGAGCTTTAGAAAATGAGTGATGTATCTGGGTACAAGTGGCGGATGATGTATGTGAAGGTGATAAGTTGTTTCCTTCTGAACCTATAAAGTACAATGATAGCAACAACAATATTAAGTAACGAATTCAAACATGTTGTGATAGATTCTATCCAGAATCTTGTTTATGAGCCTATCTTGTTTAAAGTCCTTTTTCTTCAGTATATCAACTTCTTCCTGTGTATTCAATTGAGGCTTTCCTGCACAAGCCAAACTTGGCAGTTATACATAATCCTGCTTTGCTAGAAACCTCCGTGTCCAGCTGTGGACATTTAACAGCCTAATTGAAGTTAAATATCCAAGCAAAGAAAACATGAAGGTATCAAAAATTACTTACTTATTTTTGATACCTGCCTAGGTTTTCGCGATTGTTAGCGCCCAGTTACACGAGGAGAAAGTTTTCGCGCTGCGACCGCCCAGTTACCATGCCTTCATGTACATTAATGGCGAATCTGAATTCTATTTACTAGGCAACAACATTAAAATGACATTAAATTCCTCTGGCCACCAGATTCATCATTTAAGTTAAAACGTAAAAGATACTCAATTAAGATCCGAAAAAACTGTTTTATTTCCAATACCTTACTTCGTTAATGTTGACGACGTTCTGTTTATAAGTTTTCCGGCAATTTATTTTTATCGGAAGAAAACATTGTGTATCTACTGATAAAATTTATAACATAATTGATTTATCACTATTGTCATTATCAACTAATATACGGCGTATTATAGCGTACAGGCTTCTTCTAAGTTATCACAAAGTTAAGGGACTGGACACGACATCCGTTGTGTGGATGGACCTCTCACGTTCAGGTTTCATCTCGACGTTTTGTCCACGCTACTTAAAAAAGAAATAAAAAATAAATATAAAAATATTTTATTCTCAGGCAACACGAAAGGTCCATAGTCTGTGTTAGTAGTGTCCTTATTATATTGGTAACCATTGATTATAGAGATATAAAATACATTAGAAATTTAAATCTTCAAAATCAAAATGTCAAAACTTTCTTCAAAATACATTATGAAATCAACTGAAAATTAAAATTAAAAACTGAATTTCCAAACTAAATAAAACCAAATAAAAATTCAAATTAACAAATAAAATAACAATAATTATTAAGCACAATGGAATTAACATTACATACATTACAATAATAATTGTTATAAGGCATAAAACTTAATTAGGCACCCTACAATTACTTACTGACTATTTTTGTGTGCAAGATGCATCTGCAATGAGCTATGATGAGGAATCATATCGCCCCGCTATGACCCTCAGAATGGAATTGGAACTAGTTCGTAGTCTGCAGAACAACAAGGCAGTTTTCTTCGCATGCTGGCATTAAAATCATCTATATTTGCCTGTGCAAACATGCCTGACGTAAAGGGAGTAAAATAAATTAGTATACTGAACTACTAATTCGGAACCCAGGACTTTGCTATTATTGCTTAGCTCGTATTCATATTACAACGCACTTTTAGTCATTGATTGATAATTCGGCATTGATTTTTCAGGTTATCTTATAGATAAATTTTTAAATATATAAATGTTTTTTTAATAAATATAGACGCACGCTTGGTCACAATTTCAGCGAATGTTAACTAAAAACAGTGTACTCCAAAAAGTCAATAATGTCACCATCTGTAAGTCAATAACATTTAATGAGCTCAAACACGATAGTTCTATGACAGGTAATATATTTCTGTACTAGCAGAAAATAAAAAAGTAACGAGAAAGGTCTCTCTCCGCCCGTCCCTAGTTTTAAATACCTCACCGCGCCCCTCATATTGACGGTCACATTGGCGGAACGGCAGCAAGGCTGTGAGCGACCCGTGTGCTAAGAACGATTTTGATGTTTAAATTACGAATTTTCAATATAAATCGATTTCACAAGAGATTATTGAAAGATTTTTATTTTATTAAAAAGAAAATATTTTATTGTAGGTAATTTTTTAAAATCTTTTGCTACTTATTTGAATTTTACGGTGTTTATAGCATTTAATCAATAAAATCATTAGTGTACGTAATTATTATATTATTTACATATACAATACATTCATTTGCTCTTACAAAGTCACTGTGCGAATTAAACCAAAGAATAAATAGTTCAAGGAAGTGATGGATACCCCTACCACTTCACGCACACATTTGCGTATGTGCCGACAGCGCCTTGTGTGGATTGTCCGGAGTGTGGTACCAGTATAGATACCCAATCTCATACAAAGAAATGTCGCACTCGGTAACTCCGCTTATTCGGACGCCTATTTTGATTATTAACCAGCCTCCGTACTTTTCAAAACTTAAAGGCAATAATGCTCATAATACTGCTTGGCGGCAGAAATAGGTAAAGTGGCAGTACTTCCTTGGACCAGCTCGTTCACAAGGAGCTCTACTAAAGACTTAGAATGTCTAGATATTTTTTGTCTACAACGTTTCAGATAATTTTGCAGACTGCATATTTTACAGACGGCAGCACATCAAGCTACCCATTGATGGGTCATGTACCGTTGCACTGGAGGTGATGAGCGCGTTCCCATTATGACATGACGACAGATAGTCGTGCAGTTTATGTCGTGACTTGTATATTTAAATGAAGTTGTTCACACAGAACAACAAGATTAACTGTCGTTCATGACTTTTTTGACGTTACGTTTTGACTACCGACAGTGATCTGACGATAAATAAAACGTCACGATAAAAATATGACGACAGATAATCGCAACTTCAAACGATTCTGTCGTGCAAACAACAAGGCGGCTGCTGTAAACCGACAAATTGTCGTCACGATCTAGTGGGAACACCGAAACACGACAGTCGTTCAACGATAAAATAAACGTCCACTAGGCAGTCACGACAGATAGTCGTGATATCTGGACAGGCTAGACGCAACTGTCGTTCAACGATAAATAAAACGTTACGACATGGGAACGCGCCCGTATTCGAATAATAGTCTGATGTACTGTTTAAGTATGGAATTATTTACCTCCTCCTATTCGCAATGTAGCTTCTTTATCTGTTTTCGTAAAAGCATAAAAGAATTTACGCTAATGCGACAAATAACATTACATTACATTACGGATTATTTGTTATTTCTATTGTGTTTTGTTAAATAGACTCTCTGGCTCCAAGCTGAAAATCAGCGCTGTGGCTCTCTGCAGCATTAAACTGAGCTGGCTAGTCCTTTTTTCAGCTATTCTTGTGTATTTTATTATTATTATTTGTTTAATTTAGATTTTTTGTATATTTTCTTTCTAATAGCCAAATAAATATATCTCTCTTTCTGTCTGTTGACTGTACAATATACACATTGTTTTTGCAACAGGAAGACCTCAATACCAAGGGCGTGTTATCTTGTTACCACAAATAAAAACATTAACAGTTATATTAACTTTAAAACAGTTTAACGCAGGGTGATAGCGATAGCCTTGATAAAACAGTTGAATAGTACTCGTTTAGATCTAGGTTTCGAAAGGGGAGTAATTGGAAGATTATAAAAAACCGACTTAGTAAAAGACGAGTACTAAAAAAGTTGGAAATTAAATTTTTCGCCGGCTACGTTATGTAGAGTCGCCTAAAATTATATTGTTGGATAATTTAAACTAATGAGGAGCGTCAAAACGAAAACCGATAAATCGCATTTTGACATTTTTTTTGATATGGTAATATGTTGTTTGTGCACATATCTTTAACTCTAATCAATCGAACCCGTTCAAGAAACGCTTGCATTGGTCCGCTTCAAAAACCTGCCAGAAATATAGTCATGATCTTAACGGAAACCTATAAATCCATTTAATTTTATAAAACCCTTTTACGATCCTGGAGGTCGTTCAGGACCTTACGATAGCTCAGTTGTCGAGTAATTTCTTTTCATTTTTATTCACAACACCCGAATCGAACTCAAACAGTCGTATTCGAAACCCAACCGAAGTGACGTCACACCCGTACGATTACTGGAACTTTTCGACCGGCAAAGGCTACAAACGTTGTTCAGAACACGGGTATCGAATGAAAGTTACCGAACGTCCTATTGTTTACAAAGCAACAATATAATATGGAAATCTCTTAATAGTAGGATTTTCGTTTTTCTTATAGTCTATTTTCACCGACAAACTCCGTAAATGCTGTTGTATAACGATATCGTATCCGATCTGAATGTTTTGAATAGCTCGGAAAACGCCCTTCGATTCGAGAACGATATCCAATCAAATGATACGGTTAAAATATCGAAGAGTTCTGAATCGGCTCTTCCAGAACAGACACCTACAAATTTTTCATACTTTATTATTTAGATTACGCTAAAAACCGAAATATCACTATTAATTTAAGCCTTTTTTGTTTCGTAAATAAATTTGAAAATAAATGTAATTTCTTACAATGTTGTTTAAATAAAAAACCGTTACGGTCATATAAAAAGACTATATCCTACTACATTTTATCTAATACCGATATATCCAAATAGTCTGTTCAAAAACCGTTAACTTCATTTTGTTTTTGTTTTTTAAATCTCGACAGATACTGCTCACCCGAATGTGATATTTAGGTTATGATACAGTGTTACGAATGCCTACAAATTGGCATGCTTCGTTTCTTCAGGAATTGTAAGAAAATCCTTTTAAAAAATTTGCTCACTTCCTAAAGCAAGTATTACTGGTTGAAAGGCACGCTTTCAATGGCTGGCGGAATTATTCACGCATGAAGACTTATTTTTATAAATAGCGCCTAAATTTTATAAGCAGCAATTATTTTAATGGTTGATTTTGCTATGATCCAATTGAAGGCGTTTTTCTTTCAATATACTTTAAGCAGTGAACACCGATTTTTATTATCTCCTGTGTTAAGTTCCGCATAGTGGCGAACTATGAGATTAATCCGGTTTTGCGCTCTTTCCGGTAACCGATTTCAATAAAACTTATCAAATAGATGTAATTCCTTGAAATTTTGAGGTCGGGTTGTTAAGTGCTCTGTACTGAGATTACTTTTTTCAATATTTAAAATAATAATTTGTCGTTACGGTTCTAGCGGCTTTTTTTCTGACGCTCCTCTTTTTATGTATGATTTATTTTTAATAAAAAAATAAGGGCACATTTGTCCTTCTTCGATTTTAGTAGCAGTAGAGGTCCTTGTGAAAGAGTTCGTCCAGAGTGGTACTACCACCTTACCTATTTCTGCCGCTGACCAGTAATGTGAGCATTAGTGTGTTCCGGTTTGGAAAGGTCTTGTCAATTTATATCTCAGGATGACGGACGCAGTGACAGTGCCCCTAAATCTTTGCCATTTGAAGCTCTAAGTGGCACTGCAACTGTTATTACTCACGACTTGTTCATCTCGTCACATGGTAATATAATAAAAAAAAATCATCTGAATTGATTTGATAGTGCATACACAAATCTCTTTTGTATATGTTTTATAATAGTCTTTCAGTTTTAGTTTTATATGTAAATTCTAAATTTAAATGTGTTTGTTTTTGGCGCCTTTTGTGGTGTTTTTCTAATAACTTATTAAAAGCTGTAAGTACATTCTTTTGGCGTTGCTCACTCGTTGTTAGGCTTCCACCCTTTACCCTTTCACCCATTGATATAGTCCGCTACAGGCAGATTTTTGTACGTTTGGTATTCTGCTAAAAGTTAAGAGCAGGGGCTTGCCAGTGCCAGCTATCGAGCTACTATTCAACTGCCATTGCAATTTTTTTGGTATACTTTTCAATGGCGAGTGGATGGCACGTCGATGGCGTAGTCAGATTCAGATTCAGTCTACCAATATAATTATTTACATAAAAGTATCAAGTCAAAATAGTATCAAGTACAGAGTACTAAAAAAACCAACCTCAAAAATCCCCCCGTCGTCGTCCCCTAGTTTGCCACCCTTTATTTATGACCACTTCTGAGGTACCCTTACTGCATTATACAAGACATTTATTCGCTGAAAAATGTAGTTAACAATGCAGGTCTTATATTATATTAGATCGTACATTTCACCAAAACTTGGCATGCACATTGTAGCGGCCCCATCATGAAATCTACACTCCATCTACCTTGTCATCATAACCAGCTCTCTGTGGAGCTATAGAAAGGCAACAGCGCCTGTAGTTTTAAGTAGTTTAAAATGTAATATAACATAATTGTAATTGTTTGCTTTTAGTTTCCTAACAGGCACTTTTTATATGTAATTTGTGACGTGTACCACCGCTCCGTTCGTCTTTAACCTTTCATTCAGCTTTGGTCTTTTATTCCTTATATTAGACCCATTATTTTCCTGAAACACATATATTTTACACAATGCTTATTTCACTTTAGACGTAGCATACATTCAAGTTAAATTAAAACAATTGCATAAACAAACTATAATAATTGGAATTGAACCAAAAAATAAAAAGTGAAAAAAATATATGCAATAGTTACATTTCATGTTATCAAGCAAAAATTCATTAATATTGTAATAGCACAAATTATGCAATTTCATTCTTAATTGTCTACAATTTAATTCTTTAACAGCATCCGGCAATTTATTAAATAATTTGGGTGCTAATACGAACATCGTTCTAGTGTAAAATTCCAAATTAGGGCGTTGTTTGTTCATCCTACTGCTCAGGTCTCCTTCAAGGGGGGTTTATAAAGTTACAAGGGAAGCACTGCCACCTTATGTATTTCCATCGTCAAGCAGTAAAGTGAGTAAGGATGCTGGTGAAATTGCAGACATACGGGACTTTTCAAATGATGTCTCAGGGTGACGGGTGCAGTGGCAGTGCCCCTTAGATCTTTGCAATTTCAAGCTCTCAGGCGTGTCGCTTACCATCTGGCGCACGATTTGTTCGTCCCGTCCCGTCACTCGGTATCATAATAATCTCTGAGAGTTCTAAAAAAAACCAACCTCAAAAGTCATTCATCCCCTAGTTAGCCACCCTTAGAGGTGGAATACTTTCTTCAAATTTAAATAAGACCACTTCTACTCCCTACCCCCTTTCTAACAAAAAAGAGTCATAAAAATCGGTTACAAATGCTGTTACCGCGTAACATTATGTACAGAAGTAAAAGTTAACAAACTTTAAAAAAAAATTCAACCAACTTCAAAAAACCATAAAAAGTCGCTACACTAAAAAGTTAAAATAACAAAATACATATTGAATTCAAACAACAACAATGCACGTAATACTTTAAATTAATTTTTGTCTTATTTCGTTTTGTACACAGCATTATATTTACTTATTAATCAATCTACATTTATGGTTATTTATATAATTACAACGTGAATTGAGTACCTCCTCCTTTTTTGATGTCGGTGAAAATACATTAAT
>NW_020653732.1:3565680-3668055 GCF_003589595.1 Hyposmocoma kahamanoa | reverse complement strand
AAACCTGAACGCGATCTCCTCATGCAAGACTTCATGACGGTGGAAACCACTAACTTCCCACACGAAGGCTCTAATCACACTCCAGCACATCACTACTCAGAGTTTAAGTTCAAGACGTACGCGCCGATCGCATTTAGATACTTCAGAGATCTCTTCGGGATACAACCTGATGATTTCCTGGTAAATATCTTCTTTCTACAGGTTTATTCGTAAAATACTAACAATCACGCAGAACTGTATTAAGTGTGTGTTTGTTTTACAAGAAGCTCTACTGCTACTAAAGTGTGGGTGCACCTGCAATCGTTGACTATCTTGGAAGTTGATTTTGTGCTCGTTTATTTTTGTTTTTTCTCTCTTGTGACTAGAATTTGTTTTTGAACCGTTTCTGTTTAGTATCACTTTAACCATAATACTGATTACTTAATATAAAATTTTATAGTTTTTACATAAACGTTAATTGTTCTATTTAGAACTTCAAGCCAACGAATACAAAAATTATCTATAGCTTGTCTTTTTTGAAGGCGGAGTAAAATGACGTTTGGAGGGTTGCCAGTTTTCATAAAATTTTAAAATATGTATGTAGTTGTCGATAACTTTATCGATAGGTTGTGAAAGAAAATAAAATTTTGTCAAAAATTACTGAATTGTGAATGTTACGAAGGTTGTAATGATTACTAATTGCGTTATTACCTTCTTTATTCTTATTTTAACAGTTTGTCTACTAGTATCGAGATCAATTTTTATTTATTAATAATATACGTGTTAACAAGAGTAGCCAGATTTGATTATCTATATTGAATTAAAGTCAAAAACTTTATAAACTTGTGCTCAGTAATTGTATGAATAACGAGTCGAGTATGATTGAAATGAAACAAGTTCGACTATTAATTCCATGAGCGTGACCAATATTCAATCGATAGTCGATAGAAAGTTTATCGACAGCAATCTTTCATCACTTTTGCACAATGAACTGTCATTTTACTCCTTCAAAAAAGACATACTATAAACCATCACAAACTTATAAAGAAGGATGGCGAAAGCTGCCACACGTTAGTGTACTAATAGCCGTTCGTGGACTTTGCTAGTATAATTTTGCGTTTTAGTTTATGCCTAGTTATCAATATATTTTTGTATATTTTTAGAAGTCGGAAATAAAAAAATTGTAAAACACTGTATTTTAGAATAGATACAACAACACAACGCAGTTGATTCAGTTCGACCATAGACTAGGTAACGTTCTTGTACTCACGTTTCATTTTAAGCATGATTGAATGTTTACCTACCTGAAGTTGAAAGAAAGAAATTGGTTATCTTATAGTACACACATAAAACATTAGGGGCTATAAAATGCCCAATGAAATAATCAATTAAACTGTAATGACACAAAGCAAAAAATAAAGCATAATGTGACGAAAATATTTAGACAATATTTAAATGAGAGATAATGAAAGTTGCAAAGGAACGTTTTGACCTCACCTCTTGCCAATGTCAATGTCACATTGATGTCGAGAACAGTGTGACCATTTGTGGCAGATTTCTCCCATTTGGGCAGATTTAATTTTTATTCATTTTCATTGCTGCAGAACATGATAAATTATATTTAAATGTGGCAGAGTTTGGCGGATTTGGGAATATTCGGAAAGTTCTTTATTATTTTTGGGAAAAAACTGAATACTTGTTGTTTTCTGCTACGAACAAACATCTGAAACGAAATACAGGACAATATAATAAACATCAACTTTGTCAACTTTATAACCCTAGCTTCTACAGGCTATACTCAATTAGCTTTTTTGATGCTTTTAATCACAAGTATTAATAGGTCTCCTAATGCACATCGTCAAAAACACTGGATCACAAAATACACGGGATGTCGCCATCCTTCTTTTAAATCGATTCTTGAGAATTTTACATCCCTAGTTACGTTGCGGTGACAGATGTCAAAACGGGCCTATTACATTGTGACAAACATAAATAAAGATTCTTTTTGTTGTCATCATTTTTTCAGGTCCTCTGACTGAATGCTAGCCCCTTTGCTTAACATTGAAGTAATGTCTTTTCCAGATGTCAATGTGCAGTGCTCCTCTCCGAGAGCTAAGCAACCCGGGCGCGTCAGGAAGCATCTTCTATCTGACTAACGACGACGAATTCATTATCAAGACTGTGCAGCATAAAGAAGGAGAATTTTTGCAAAAGTTGCTGCCAGGATACTATTTGAACCTAGATCAGGTGATCAATTCGGCTGTACTTTTTTGTCGGGAAGAGGGTACCTCAGCATTCCATTTCATCCCATTTAAATTTGAAGAAAATACTCATTTAGATTTCATTAAAACTTGGCAAATACATGTAATTCCACGAACGTTTGTGGGCAGTTTTTTTATATATAAAAGATATTATTATTTTATTATTATTATTGTATTTATTTTAAACTTGTTTTAATTTATTTATTATTATTATTATTATTTTATTATTATTTTATTATTTTTATTATTATTTTATCGTCGAGTTGCGGATACCAGCCCGTTGCACCAAGTACCAAGTATTATTATTTTAATATTATCATAGCTCCATTTACATTTGTTTTGCGTGTATAGTATTAGATTAAGTTTAATGATAATAAATTGTCCTAAGGACATATTTAGGATTTGTCGAATGAAGAACTTTTAGGTTCTTAGGATTGTTAGACTGGTCAGCTGGTCAGCAACTGCGCACGTAATAGAACGGGGCCTGAAGGGGTTCGCAGGAGACAGGGCAGCTCGATCCATATGACGCGGAGTTCGGCGCGGACATAAATTTATCTTATCTTATACGTCCCACTGCTGGGTACGGGTGTCCTCTCATGCGAGGATTTAGGCCATAGTTTCCCAAAGGGGCCCCTACTGAAATGGGCGCTGAAGAGTCCTAGGGGGCGGTTGGGACCTCGGAAGCAATTGAGGGGCTTTGATGCTCTCCAAGTGCTGCTTCCGCTTTGAGAAAAAAAACCTGATTCATCTATTGACACTACATTACAAAAAAATTCTTTTTCCTTGTGATTGTTTGTGTTAATGTAAAAAATACGGTTCCCTATCAATAGTCCGAAATGACATTTTCCAGAAGTAACGTTTGCTCGAAATTTCATAACCTCGAAAGTAATTTTGAGAGGAAAATATTTTTTTCTTTTAAACCTAACATAACCGAACCTAATAGTGTCTTTGCGATAAACATCCAACATATCCTGAAAGAACAACGGTTTCGTTATAATTCGGTTTACGGTGTACTTGATACTTGGTACTTGATGCAACGGGCTGGTATCCGCAACTCGACGACAAAGCGCCTATTTCGCGTGTGGGGTAATGAAAATTCCTTCGAGTATATAACCAAAAATAGAGGCGAAATGTCATTTAATTTGTACGAAAACTATTCTGCCATATCATTACTGTGACAACTGCGCTCCGATTGGCTAGCCCGAGTTCGAAACAATTGACGGGAGTCGTCAATGGGTGTCGTCAACTGTTTCACTTCAAATCGACCAGTTAACTTGAGCTTTGCTATAATGGACGAAAATTGCAAAATTACATATTTAATATTTAATTACCGATGAAATGTGACTCCGTTTGTTTTGTAATTAGATGTTTTGCTGTTTTTCCCACACCACCGAATACAACAGCACGGTATTGTTAGAGATATTATCTTTATTACAATAAATACAGAATATTTTTTAGAATATACGGAGACGTACACGACACACAGGTCAGTAGTTGGCCTGTCTATATTTCAGTGCAAACGAGAGTTAATATTTATAAGAGCTGTATCGCTAATGTGCTACCAGGAATATATGGCCCTTAGCTCGTCTCTATTTCTGGTTATATACTCGATGGAAAATTCGAACAAACGTTATTTCGGGAAAAGAAAAATTCGAGTTTGTGATAGGGTTACCAAGAAATACGTGTTTTGAATTATTTTTTGTGGTTGGAATTTTTTTACCTTGCCTAAGTGGGCGGTGATCCATAAAGTTTGGGAACCTATGGTTTAGGCCATAGTTCGCCACGTTGGCCCAATGCGGGTTGTGGATCATCACATGCTTTCCAAGGGTTGTGAAACTTTTTTTGTTCAACTTGCAGGTTTTACACGATGTTTTCATTCACCGAAAAGCTCATGAAGGATTTCGAATTAAATTTTCGCAATTATTATGTTGACTTAAAACTTTTTCTTACCGGCTCGGCTTAATGTAATTCCGTGTCTAGTGTGGTGACTCCTTTAACGAGAATTTGTTATTTATTTATTTATTTATTCATTCTATTTCTTTTCTACAGAACCCCCGCACATTATTACCTAAGTTTTTTGGTCTGTACTGCTACCAGTGCAACAGCAAAAACGTACGATTAGTCGCTATGAACAATATCCTACCGTCTTCCGTCAAGCTACATCAGAAATATGATCTCAAAGGATCAACTTATAAGCGGAAGGTGAGTTTATTTAAATATCTGTGGCCTTACCATGAACTCTTATTACAGTTAAATATAATAATAATAATAGCAACGTACACACTCAACATAGCCCTGCACTAGGGAAACCCTGTGTCGCGGGTGCCGTGGACATACACATAGACAACCACAAATTACTCCCAAACTCCCCAAAGCCCGGGAATCGAACCTGGGACCTCTACGTGGAGTCCGGCATGGTAACCGTTTGGCCAAGGAGGCAGAAGTATAGGTTCGTAACGACAAAAAAGCGGGATGGTGATATACACTTCATGTAGCGCTGTCTCTAAACTGAATCGTAATAAGAGTTAATGGTAAGGCCCCAGTTGGCGTTTGAAATTATTTTATAAAAGGAACAAAGTGACATTCAAGCAATCAGATAGCTCCGACTTCATGATTGGCTAGTTTCTTAATGTTCTCAGTTTTTTTTTTTAAAGAACGAATGTTGTAATATTGCGGCATTTATTCCAATCAACGCTTTGCGCGGTAGACGCTTGATGAGGAGGTCACTTATTCGAATCCCGATAGGACCAATTTGGGAACTTTTCTAAATCGGTTCTGGTCTGAGTGTTCTAGATAATGCATGAATTCCTTTTGACGACCTCCGTGGTCGAATGTAGCCATCTCTGAAGTCAATATGGAAAGTAACTTTTCTATATTGTCTCGGGTCTGGGTGTTTGTGGTAACGTCGTTGTTTCAGATTTCCATAAAACAAGGTTGTTTACTTACTTTGGGATCAGAACAACGTGTTGTCTAAATATGTTACCTATCTAATATCATACTTAAAAAAAGTGTATACCCGGTTAATTGTAGAATAGTTACAACTTCTCGGGACTGTTATATCACTAACATCATGAACAACAACTGTTATAATAGTGTCCTGCGATGTTGTTAATATTTTACAAATAACCCTGTATATTTGTAAGTTATTAACCGACTTCAAAAAAAGGAGGAGGTTCGCAATTCGACTGCATGTTGTTTTTTTTCTTTTTTTGTGTGTATGTTACGCGGTAACTCCGTTTCTGAACCGATTTTGATGATTCTTTTTTGTTGGACATCTCGGAAGTGGTCCCATTTAAATTTGAAGAAAATATTCCACCTATAAGAGTGGCAAATTAGGGGATGAATGACTTTTGTGATCCGTTTTTTTTATTAATAATTATTTTAATAACGCCATTTCTCTCCCACACCTATTGCTATTGCGCACTTGCTAGTTCGCGTGACAATAGCATAGAAAAAAGCATTAATTTCTCAGCAACAGCAAGTTAGCTGTTTGTTCAATAATGACTTATATATTAGTAGATAGGAATTGGCGGTTCTGGATCACGCTACAGTGCGAATGTGAACCTTATGTATATGTGTAAGGGTGGAATGGTTTGGCGGCGTTTAAAGAGGCTTTATGAAGGAGTTATGTAGTTTTGATTCTGAGCGATTGTTGTACGTGGTGTTGAGTCATGGTTTGAGTGGGGCTTATGATGGTTAGTATAGGGTTGGTGTTTGTTTGGGCGGTGTTTTGAGGTGAGTTCTGACGTTTTGGTGGTGGTGCAGGGGTTGGACCATAAGGTCCACATTCTCACTGTACGTGTGGTCCAAAACCGCCAATACCTATCTACTTATATTGCTTAAGAAAAATACATTATCAAATGAAAATTACATTATCTGTTATTGTACCAATGTAGTATTGAATTGTCTATTCCCAGGCGAACAAATCAGAACGTCAAAAAAGCTCACCGACATACAAAGATCTGGACTTCATGGAGCATCATACGGAAGGCATATTCCTCGAAGCTGATACGTATGGAGCTCTTATAAAGACAATGCAGAGGGATTGTAGAGTGCTGGAGAGTTTCAAGGTCAGTATTAACATAGTATAATGTGATCGGAATAGGTAGAGCTTTTTTACCTAAACTTCGAGGAACATAGACAGAAAATGGAGACTGCCTTACGACGATATTTTTTAGGTCCTGGATCTTTTCGGGATTCGAGAAATCACTTAAGTACATTAAAAATTGACGTTATTTGGGATAGGCAGGTGGGCTATATTTATCTTAACTTAGGAATATTTAGGAAAATTCCGATATTTTTTTATCGGAATTTTCCTAAATATTCCAAAAAATTTGATGTTGCAACAACTCATCGCAAAGTTAAGATAAATATAGTCTACCTACATATCCCAAATAACGTCACTTTTTAACGTACTTAATAGATATCCCCAATCCCGAAAAGATCCAGGACCTAAAAAATATTGTCGTAAAGAAGGCTCCACTTTCCGACTCTGTTCATCGAAAAAACTCTACCTATTCCACTGAAATAAGACATATCGTAGTGTTGCAACGGAAGTGTCATAACGAATACAGATGTTGAAAGTAAATTTTAGCAGAAACGGAAGCGGAAGTGTAAATACCATAGTCGAGGCAAGATAGCATACTCATTTTGACATATTTTGAGTAGTAACACATCCACTTTAATTAGTATCATTAATACTAGTATGGTACAAGTTACTAATATAGTATAGGAATTTAGTAGAATTCATACCCGCCTGAGATCACAAGTAACTGAAACGACAACACGCATACATGGCTATGGCAGAGCTATCGCACTCGTACATATTGAAGTGCAACATGCAGTGTTATCAAATCAAATTTTTACTTTACCCATACATGTTTTGAGAATTTTCTAGTTACTTAAATAATTCGTTAATATTTTTTTCGGCAAAATTAACATTTAGTTATAAATAACACAAGTAAGTAATTTTGTTTTGATATTATGCTTTTATTCATGATTTTTATCGTATACATTTTCATTAATGGCAACACTTTTACTTAATTTCTGGAGATACTTTTACCATACTACATAATTGCTTTAATCACATTATAGTACTATCCTGTTACTTGCCGGACATCACCAGGTTTAAGAAAAAAAATAACCGTTTATATGACGTGTCATAGATGCAAACTATCACAACTTTAATGCAGATAAAAATGGAAGTAAATTAATTTGCTACACCGCGAAACTTTGTATACTACTGTAGACTGCCCATGTAACCTTACACACTGTAAAATTATTGACTTTAGTGTGTATTGTATACTTGCATAATAAAAAAAAAAAACAAAAAAAAGAACCCAGTGAAAGTTAAATCTGCTGCTAAAGTTTTAGGCCGAGCGTCGAGCAGTCAACAATCCCTGAGGATGCCTCATGGAGAGGCGAAACACGTGTCGGGTATATTTTTGGTGGTGGTTTGTGACTGTAGTTGCGCTTGTGTTATTTATCTTATTAATTTTATGCGAAGGGAGGGTGGGATAATAAACTGCATGAAAAAATATTCAACACAAGCGCAGTTATTATGCACGATTTAACCTTCACTGGGTTCGTGGAGTAGCAAATTAATTTACTTCCATTTTTATTAACTTGGACTTCCGCAAAGTAACGCCTGAATCTATTAATTATTTAATTTGTAGTTAAATACTATATATTTAACCGAAATAAACACGCTGTTAGTGTTCAAAGTGGAGATAAATCATATTTTCCGTTTCCTATTTGGACAATTATTATTAAGTTACGTTCTATCGCTGTTCATAGCTGTCAAAAAGAGGATGCTATCTTGGCTCGACTATAATAAACGGTTACCGTGCTAAACTGCTACGCATAGGTCCCGGGCTGAGAGAAATATTTGTATGGCCTACATTTATTTCTCTCGTGAGTTGTAATTTATGGTTATCTAGGTGTGTGTCCATGGCACCGGCGATATAGGGTTTCCCTAGTGCTGGCCTATGTTGTGTCTGTGCGTTAAAAAAGTTCCGAACGGGGCTTGTGTTTGGTTTGGACACAAAACAAACTTAAGTAAGACCCACGCACCCCGCCGCCAAACTATACGCGCACACTCTTGATCCATCGCGAACGTTATAAACTTCCTTTATAAAAGTTGCGGAAAGCAGAAACGGAAACAGACGTGAAAAATGTGTGCGGAACTTCCGCAGTTGCAGAAGTCTGTTACGTCACTAACATGTAATGCAAGTCCCGCCTGTTCGGCGTATCACTGCTATAATACTTCGCTCAGAGTGCATTATTATTTTAGTTTTTGGCGAGATAATAAGAGCCTATGCACACAGCGTATTTTATACGCGACGTATCCCATTTACGCGCCATAAACGCGGAGGGAAGACAATTTTGGTTTTACACGTGCTTCATGTTTTTTGTAAAAGAAGTTGATTAAAATAAAAAGAAATTACAAGCCGTGTTTTACGAATTTTATTACGACGAAGAACATCCCACATCCAGTGGGTTTGGATGGGACAGTCCAAAACTCTTTCCTACAATGGGCCAAGATGCTGTTGGAGCCCCAAAATAACGGCGTGAAAGCGATCAGTGCGCACACATTTATGTTTGGTTCCCATTTAAAGTCTATGAACAAGAACTATGACATTTTTCAAATCTTAAATTTGTCCCTCCACAGATAATGGACTATTCTCTCCTAGTAGGCATCCACAACCTAGATGAAGCTCAACGCGAGAAAAGCGAAGCGCGCAAACGCACAGAGTCCGGACAAAGTGATGACGATGAAGCGGGGGAACCCAAGAGGAGTGGACTTAACAGAACCAGGTTTGTTCATGACTATTACATGACAATACAAATATAAACAAATGGAAAGACTGGGTTGGAGTTGATGTTGTTTCTGTAACGCCTCGATTCAAACTTAATTTCGTTACGTACAAAATATACTCATAGGAAATGAAACTATTTTTCGACTCCAATTTTGTTTTTTGAAACAAACACTCGGACGGAAACTATTAGGGCGCGGTTATTTGCACAGGCAGGTTTCCGTACATTTAATGATGGGTGGTTTCAATCTGTTTTATCGGAGTCAACATGTAATGCCGCGAAAATTTTGTATACATGTTTGGTTAGGTAGTATTTTGATATATCAATCGTTAATTTCTAATATTAATGCAAACCACCCTATTTTATTTCTATTTTATAGTTACAAATATGTTTTTACAAAATATTTTATTGTAACAATATTATTTGGTTTTCATGTTTAATTAAATTTATTATTGCTTAATAATGAAAATGTACTAATAAATTAAAATTTTTCTCCATCTATCTATCTGCTTGGGATTTTTCAACAGAGGAAATACTGGATCCCAAACTGGTGGTACGGAGGAACCCTGCTGAAATATTTCAAAGGGAAACATAAATTATTGTGATCTTTTTTTACGTTTAACTGATTGAGAGTTACAGAATCAACATTGAGAATTACCGAATCAAAATATAGAGTCACAGAATCATGGAGCATCGACACTATAGTAACTTTTTTTAACTGCTAAGATTATAATTGCAATAACTTTAAAAATATTGGCAAAGAAGACTCATTTTGTTACTCGGTTAAAGTGTTAAACTAATAGATTACCGGGATTATTCACAAAGTGTAACAAAAAGGTTGATAAATTGGCAGCTAATGATTCTAACATATTATATTCATAATACCAAATGACTAAAAGAAAATATATGTGTGGTTTGGTATAAGAAAGTGCCTAAGTCCATATTACTTACGCATTTGTTGTACCAAGCCAGATATATTCTGAAAATGTTTAGATGAGTTTATGTAGTGGTAATAGAATAAAGTCGTCTTAACCTTATTCAACCTTCTTTGAAAAAGAAACGAAATAAAACAAAAAGCATTTTATCACGACGAAACAGAGACAGCTAGAAATTTGAACATTGTAACAGTTTCTACTGGTATTTTGCTGAATGTGTATGTAATATATATTTTTATTATGATTGCTGCAAAATATGTTCGAACCATTTTATTACTGTTGTAAACAACTTTTAAAATCATAAAATTTAATTTTATTATTTCTTCATATTCCAATTGTGAAATTGGCAACACTTTTTATTTATACATGGTGGTGGGTTATTGTTATTTTTTTTCCCAAAAATTTCAGATCAGATCAGGGCAACGAGGATTTCGGGACGCAAGTGAAAAGGACCCAGTATGGTCATATTTATATATACCTATCTCACTCTAATACTGCGTACAGTGTGATGTTGTCCCTTTTTAACATAGTATTGTGTTCTATTGACCCTTTTCTAACGTGAACTTCTTTATTTGGACAGTTTCAAGAGTAATTGGTCAATTTCAATATAAAAAAAAATGTTATTTTATACTACATTGTAGTATAAAAGATAATGCTGCCGAAATGTGAAACCACATAATAAAACCACATAGAATATTTTATAGCTATGGCAAGAAAATCAGGATCTTTCTGCAGGTAAAACTCAACATTAAAAATAGTTATAAACTCAATTAGAGTTTACCAGCACTGCTATGTAATTTAGACGTTTTTTGTGAAAAATGTCACTTATGTGGTTTTCAAACAGTTTGATATAACGTCAATATGTATTTTTGGCATATAGGATCTGGTGCATACGGAACGAGGGCGTACGGCACGGACCCATAAAACTGACTACATTTCAGTAGCCGTTTTTGTCTTCACCGTGTACGCCTGCTCTAACATTTAAAAAAAAGAAATCTGCCATGAATTGATACTTGTCTTTTTGTGTATAATTACAAAAACGATCAATTGTACTTTTCAAACTGTCTACTATAAATGTCTCTTTCTAACCCACGTGTTGTCTAACTTTAGAGTTGTGTCTTTACAACTAACCAAAATGCCTGAATTATACACAGAACGTTGAAAAAACTCGAAACGTACATTATTTTATATCATTTATTACAACATATTACTATAAATTTTCATATCTGTCATGGTTCCCTAGAAAGATGATATAGGGTTATTATTTATTCATAATTATAGTCTGTCTTTTTTGAAGACGCAGTAAAATGACATTTGTAGTTTGCCAGGTTTTCTAAAATTTTAAATAGTTATGTAGTTTTTGACGATAATTTTATCGATAGATTATGGAAGAAGATAAAATTTTGCCAAAAATTAATTTTACGACGTTCTAATTATTATTTAATGATTACTACTTGCGTTATTGCCGTCTTTATTCTTATTTTGACAGTTCGTGTACTAAAATCGGATTTCATTACCTATATAGAATTAAAATGAAAATCTTTAAAATGTCTTCTTGTATTTTTCATAAACATAGTTCTAAATACAGTGTATGTATGTATCAACTTACAAAAATTGACAATTCAAATGAACTTGTGCTCAGTAATTGGATGAATAACGAGTCGAGGATGATTCAAATGAAACAAGTTCGACTATTTATTCCATAGAATCGATAGAATATTTATCGACAGCAATCACTAGCTGCTCGCAAGCTGGTAACACTTTTACGCAATGAACAGTCATTTTACTCCGTCTTCAAAAAAGACAGACATTAATACAGTATAACAACCGATAACAAGCTACAAATAATATTATTATATCTAATAGTTTCTTCTCAATTAAGTACAAAATTCAATTTGTGACATTTGACGTAATGAGGTTAACATATTTTGCAAACGCTTACAACTTCTGGCATCTTGTGTATTGATGTCATGTGTTTTTGACGTTCTACGTATAATCCAACAATGATAATGTTAGTTATTTAGTAAGTAAAGCATGATTTTGTCTTTATTGTTAACAAATTACAAGATTTAATTAAAACTACACTAAATATTGTTTGGAACCGGTTTTGAAAAACCCAGTTAATTTTGACTATGAGCTAATATAATAAGGCTTGGTTCATGACATCTAATTCCCCGAATATCTAACTACGCGAATGTCCAATACTTTATTTTATATTTTATCATTCAATGATTCACCTCTTAATTGAACGAAAGAAAAAAAAAGCGACATTGCAACTGGCAATATAAATTTTTTTTAGTATTAAAACTTTAACATCACGTAGGAATAAATAAAAAATAAATTTACATATACCGTGGTATCTATGTGAATATACTTATATTCCAAAAGCCCACCACTTTTGAGGTCGTGGCACTATTTTTATCTTACGTGTTTCTGCCGCCAAGCATTATTGTGCGGCGGTTAGGAAGGGTAAGGGTGCTGGCGAAAGTACAGCCACACGGGACTTGTCAACTTATATTCTCAGGGCGCAGTGCCCGTAAAATGGCGATCGATCCAATTATGACACCGCCATGATTTATACCGTTTTCGACGTATCGTGTAATTCATAATTCATTTATTTGTGAAAAAGGTTATTTGGAAGTTGACATGTACAAAATAAGTAGAGTTTCACTGTGTTCGGCAAAACATGCATACAAATATTGCAAGTGTTATTTTTTCTAATATCACATGAGCATGCACACATGGATTTACTAAGTCAGTCAGCAATTTAGGCGCATTGATAGTTATATGAGTCAATTTCAATTACCATATTTTTAATATAATGAAATGTCAAAATAATAAAACTATTAATGTCAAAAACGAAATATAAATATCAAAAATCTGACAATGAAGTTAGGGATTTATCATTTAAAAAGCAAGCATTGCAAATATAATAAGTGTAGCAAATATTCAAAACGTAAGTGTTCAAAGTGTGTTATTGTAGGTCGGCGCGATTTTCCACGAATTTCTAACGTTTTTAAACTCGTCTGAAACATTTCTAGGAAATAAACTATTTACTCGTTCATAAAATTCGTAACCTAAGACGTCAAGAAGCATATCTTTAATGTAATGTTCATGATTTTCCGTAGATTTGATGACGTCACTAAATCTATTTAAAAAATCGTCTTCAGCAGTGTATGTAGCTCTAAGTAAAAGATCTGTGAAATCCTTCTTGTCTACTGTTTTATTCGCTATTTTAAGAAAATCATTAGTAAACGCTTCAATTTTGTCGCCGATATTCATCGCAGTTAAATTATCAATTAAATAGCTACGAACGCTTTTTATAGTGTGGTTAATCCTTCCAGTATCTATAGTTGGTTTTTGTTTTCTTCTTGTTATAAAATTCCAGAATTTCTTGAATTTCTCTTTAATTTTATTAAGAATTCGTCTCAAAAAGTGTTTTCGCTTCTGTGGTTTAATTTTATTTTCACTATGTATATCCCATTCGGATGGTATGAAAACTTGTACGTGTTCGTATTTCCTCCTGTACGCAATACAAGGGCCGTTGCGACGTTTTTTCGCTTTTATACAGTTCATAATGCATTCATTGACGTAAGTTCTGTTGTTGTAACTGCACACGGGTATGTAAATTCTCGGACAACGGCATTTATCCCCTTTGCCCATCTGCTTCAGATCAATGAAACGACCAACAATGCTTTCGGGCAAATAGAATGGTAAGGCGACACCATATCGTTTTTGCATATAGTCGAAATTGTTGTATCTTGCCGCTTTAGTTGTCCTTTCGGGCGATAGTATCATTGATACAGGGTCTCTGTCATCGCCATCAGTATCTTTGACACGCTTTCGTGCTTCCCTTGACTTGGTAGAATCACTTTGTTCGGTTGAAATGGCTGAGGTGTCATTTGTCCCAAGAGGATCTGTTCTCAGAGCTTTTTTCTTTTGTCTACTTGAACAATCGGTGCTAGAACTGCTGCTGCTTTTACAACTTGTATAGTTGTTAAGTTGGTGTGTTACGTTTGTTGCCCCTTTTAATCCTTTAACTTTTGTTGCTCTTTTAAACCTGCTTTGTTTAATTTTTAGTGCTCTTTTAAAACCTTTCTGTTGTTTTATGTTCGTTGCAATTTTAAAAGAGCTGAGTATGTTTGTTACCTTATTATTGTTCCACTTGCTTGGCGTTGTAGTGCTTATAAGTTGAACATTGTTCTTATTATTTACTTTGCTTTGTAATAATTCTTTATCGAAGTCAGCAGCATCTTTAGCTTTCACGTATAAAAAAATAGCTAAAACAAAATACAACAATGGGTGTCCGGATACAAGGCTGTTCTCCACTACGATTGACCATGTATAAGGAATAATAATTTGCGTTATTGTAAGTGGATATCCACATTTGAACATCTTTGCTGTTTAAGGGAACAAGTTCGTCCAGGGAAGTACTATCCAACAACTATTTCTGCACATGGGACTTGTCAAATTATGTTTCAGGGTGACGGGCGCAGTGGCAATGCCCCACAGATCGTTGCGATTTAAAGCTCTGAGTGGCACATGCAATTGTTATGGACAGGCGTGTAGCTTATCATCAGGCGCACGACGTGTTCGTCCCGTCACTTGAAATTATAAAAAAAAATTAAAAAAGCGCCCAGTTCCACGACGCGAAAATTTTCGTGCGACAGCCGCTCGTTCACGTACATTAATGGCATATCTGAATTCTATTTGCTAGGCAACAACATTTAAATTACTCCAAATAATATAACCGCTTGATCGCCGCGTAGACCAAAGACAAGCCATTCTCGCCCGCGCGACCGGGACTTAAATTCTAAATAAATAGAGCATATTTTGCTATAACAGCTCAGTCTCTAAACACGAACACGTGGTCACCGCGAGTGCCCGCGCTGGGCGCGCGAAACTACAGCCACGTGGGCCTTGTCAACTTTATCACTCAAGGTGACGGTTGCAGTGGCAGTGTCCCTCATATAGCTGCGATTTAAAGCTTTGAATGGCATTTTTTCAAAAACTAGCTTGATAACTGACTACGAAGTGAACCATATACCTAAACGACTTAGGTCACAGATCATATATCTAAATAGACTGGCTGACACTTTGATTAGCTATGGTTTAAGTATATTTGGTCGTACTTATAAAACCTCCAGAAAAAATCCAGGATATTAAAAAAAATCAGTTCACATTAACAAAATTCTTGGTAGATAAAAACACCAGGAAAAAATACAAAAACAATGTGTAACAAGCGGTATATGAACACTTTGCAGTTAAAGTTACTATTTATTTTTACTTACAGAAAATAAAACACAGTTTTGTTAGAATTTTTTTGTGCGATTTCATTGTTATTTTCATGTATTTATTGTTGTTCAATATTACCCACATACATATATTACGTTTTGTAAATATTCTATAACAATGGAATTATTATCGGAAGTGTTCACAAGGTTACATTTTTCAATAGTTATAAATTTTTATTGCTTATACAAGGTGTAACAGAAAGGTGTTCTAAATGTTCAGTTAATGGTATTAATTAAATTAAAGGAAACAATACAGACTATAATTATTAGTACTTACATAGAATATAAATTTAGATGGGTAGTACAGACAGTTTGTAGGAGTCCTCAGACAGGTATACAAAGTTATTTTTAGTTACATAGTTACTTTTAATAGCAGTAGATCCCCTTATGAAAGAGTTCGCCCAGGGAAGTACTGTCACCTTACCTATTTCAGCCGCCATGCGAGCGTTACTGCGTTCCGGTTTGGAAAAGTAAGGGTGCTGGTGAAATTACAGGCACAAGGTCACCTTAAGACATAAGTTGACAAGTCTCATGTGCCTGTAATTTCACCAGCACCGTTACCCTTCAATGCTCACATTACTGCTTGGCGGTAGAAATAGGTATGGTGGCAGTAATGTCGCATAGTTCAGTATTAAATTTTTATGTTGTGACGTCACCAATTTACTTTAAAATTGTAAGAGTGTAAGAAGTTGGTCTTAGTACTAGTTTAACTCTAGCATACAGGTGTTAAAAAAATATCATGAGGTTGCTTTACTTGTACTGATTGTAACTTTCTCCAATGAAATTTTATCCATTACAAAACCATAAGCAAATAATAACGAAATCAAAAGATGCAGCATGCCTCGTCGTTACGCGTACATTCTACAAGTACTTGTTCATATAGTACATATGAAAATTATTCACAGCCTACTACCACAGCCAGAACAAACAACTCACGGAAACCCACTTTAACCAATCTGCTTACGGATCAATATATCTGTCTGCTTACAGATCAGTAACCCTAACTTACAGATCTAAAAACTTACGTATTAATAATCTATTTACAGATCAATAAATCTTACATGTCAATTAACCTATCTACTTACAGATTATAATTCGAACTACATACAGATCAATAACTTAACTAATTACAGATTCAAATACCTATCCACTTATTGTTCAATAAACCCGTGTGCTTACCGATCACTTAACTTTTTTGCTAACACATAATTAAATCTGTCTAATTAAAAGTCAATAGAACTATCTAGTTACAGATACATATCTGATTACAGATCAATAAACCGCCAAAGACTAGTGGCGCACTCTACGGCGATGGAGAGCATACAAGCGGAGAGCGAACCTATAGACGAAGAGGAAGACGTCCCGTAAGTAAATTTTTTGTGTTTCAGTGTGCTCAACATTCACAGATGACTAGAAAAAGCTTTTGTTATTACTTGATTTTAATAGTGTTAATTTTTATGGCAGTGAAAGTAAGTAAGCAAATTACACTTGAAATCGTCATTCTGATTAAATTCTATTGCTCCTTCGTAAGGAAGATTCCCTTGAGAAGAATGAGGAAGAAACTCTAGAGGTTGCTCTTTGTAAACATACATTTGAATACATTTATCATTACAATATTTAATTTAAACATCGTGGATCGAGAATACTTGAAAGAGCTAAAAGGGGTACTATCAAGGATTTTTGTCATCCAAGTATGCCCTTTAGTATAAAGTTTTTGTTTCACAATAGTTTTAAACCTCAATTTGAATATCAATCGGAATCTTATTATAGAAGCGTATTATACATTGACCCTTAAATTAATTTGAGACTGCAGACGACTGTCAAGAACAGCTAGTTTATTTTTATTCCTCATATTAATGTTATGTCTGCCACTATTTTTCATAAACAAATTATTAATATTTTTCTTAACATAAATAACATTTTCATAAATGTACTGTTTGCCAAATATATCAAATACATATAGGCATCATTATTGCTGGTATACCAAGATGCTTGCGAAAGATTGGTGGTATAACAACTGACTCGTGTGCTCGTAGGCCGGGCGGAATTCCAGCGCGGAACGCGCGCGGCGAGCGCCTACTCTTGTTTCTGGGTATCATAGACATCCTGCAGTCCTACCGCCTACGCAAGAAGCTAGAACACACATGGAAAAGCATGATCCACGACGGGGTGAGTGTAGTGAGAACGTAAAGGCTAAACCACACTTGGACACGCGGAACAAATTTCAAGTTTAACTTTTATTTAAAAGAATTAACAAAGTACCAATTTAACTGTAGACGGTCTAGTACTACGGAATACAAAATGTTTAAATTTAAAATATCAGATAGGTCCTGGCAGTCGTTCCCACAAGCACTCCACTCCCTGAAACGAATCGATGGTATCGAAGTTTCTCTCATATAATCGTAATTCGGCCCAGGTAGTCATCAGTTTTACCAGAATTTAGATAAAATGGTTCAATGCCATCTAGCGGATTTTAGGGGGTACTATATGAAGGGCAAGTTGCTTGGATACGTCTTATGATATAAAACCGGTATGTTACTTCCTATTTTGTATTATTATTATATCAGTTATCTATTTCAGATTCTCGCCCGTCTCACGGCCTAAAAATTTAAAAATTCTCACCAAATGAACTGATGGCAGCGAAGTGAATCGAGGACTATGGATGAGTAGTAAAAGTGGTTTTTTTTAATATTTCCAGGACACCGTGTCAGTTCATAGGCCAAGTTTCTACGCGCAGAGGTTTCTCGATTTCATGGCGAAGACCGTATTCAAGAAGATACCTTCGTGTGAGTATTTCTCTGTTGTTTACAGCTTTTATTATTTTATGGTTAGGTATTTTCCACTCAATATTTCAAAAGACGTAGCAGGTATACAAATCTCTTCTAGATGTCTCTATTTCTATTTAAAATTTATTTTTTTATAATCATGGACAATCCAAATCATTTAAGCTAGAATCCTTTAAAATTGATAATCAAATTGGTAGTAACTTGAAAATATGTCCACTAAAAAGTAGAATTGTGTTAGAGTCAAACGCAACTTATCAATTATCAGCACTTATCGGCATTGAACTTTTACAAGAGCCGTGTTTTATACAGGAAATTATTAAAACAGCGATGGCTGAAAACTTAAATATTTCTCTTATAAATCCGCATTCATTTGTGTTGATACGTGCCGATACTTGAGGTGTGCAATGACCCTTAATCTTTAGTAAACAAACGCTATTCGTAATAATCAGTTGTTGTCCATTCTTAACCCCTACTAGGATTACGTGTAAGTTTCTGACGTAATTTTGAAATCTTTTAAAGTTCAATTTAAAAAAAAATAACGAGATGCATTTCAAACTTACGTTCTATTGTAATTTGCTAACCTCATGTTGTAACTGTGATAACTTTTGCAGTGTTCATTCGTTCAATTCACAATCCATACACAATATACTAGATTGGCTCCCCCATTATCTGTGGGACGAAAACGCTATAAAAACCTAAAGGTTTTATAGTTTATGGTATACTAATCATCAAAAGACAAACCTAATAAGTGACTAGTCACACGAGCTGTATGCCGACTGCATCGTAATTGCAAAACAAACAGGTGTGCAGTCACGTCGACTGTGTAACAAACTTTTATCAAACTGCATTCCAAATCGATGCGTTACTTTCTCAAACTCGTAACTTAAAAAGAGTGATTATTCAGGAGAGCGCAAAACTTTTTTCTATATTCTATTTATTTTAAATTTCTTATCAAGAGGATTAATTTGAACGCATTACTTTAAGAATATATAAAAGCCAGTGTAAGTATGAAGAAAATAAGAAGTGAAATCAACCTGCAAAACGTGTATAATAATATACAATCCATTTTTTTTGTATTTCAGTATATTTGTGCTTTAACATACGAGTTTGAGAAAGTAAGGCGACGAAATGCAATTTTGCAATGGCGTTGCAGTTGTACTGCAACTGGTGTGACGTTTAAACAGTCATGTGAAGTGTGATCTGAAATCTATTCTCTGAATCTACGAATGAACGTGCCAAATTTAGATTAGAGTTATATAGCAAATTGTGACCTATTCAATGAATAATGAACATAACAAACGTTATGATTCACCTGAACATTCCCGCTCCTTACAGTCATATTTCGTGTGTTTCTCAGGTTGCTGACGTCTTATAAGTTACCTAGGGCCTATTGTCTAAATTAAGCTGATAAGGGTTGTTTTTCATCAACCGAGGAGCGTTTTCTTCGTGCCCGCCGCTCATTCAAAATACTATTGATTGCTAAAAGACAGCCCTTTTCCGCTGGACTGGTGGTAGTTGATGGGTTACTTAGCTTACTTTTGTAATGAGTGATTGGAGTGCATTGGCTCGCAGTTGCATTAAATCATTTTGAGTGTAGTCGAAAAGCAGATTTGACGGCAGTCGACGTGACATCACACTGACTCCGCTCTCGCTGTACTAGCAGCCCCATATCTTTCTACATTAGTTTTGATTATAGTGACCCTCCCTACCGACCCTTAGGGTACACGAGAAGGGCACTATAACCTGTGCGCGCACAGAAACCTTATAAGTTCAGGTTCTGACCCCCGATCAGCCAGTGTACAGGGTTGTCACAGACCTCTTTCACTTGACTTCATCCGGTTCTTCGAGAGGCTAGTGCCTCGTGTGAACCGCCCCGGGTGCATGTACAGTATCCTCCCTATTTTCCAGATAGGTACGAGAGCTGTAGGCACGCTCACATCCCGTTGCGGACTGCACAACTAGTTGTTGCCACCGCTAAGCCGTCGACTCTGAGAGTCGTATTCCAGAACTCTACTCAATGCTCAAGTCAGGATTTGAGCAGACTTGAGTATGATTTCAAGCTCTGGAAATGCGACCCTAATGGCAAGGACTTGAGTATGATTTTCAGTGCTCACTGCAATACTCACGTCCTGACTTCAGTATTGAGTAGAGTTCTGAATACGACCCTGAGACCACTACCAAATCTCCTCATTGGTGGCGGTGCTGTTAGACACGCTCATTTCCCGCGCTGTAAGAGACGCCCAAAAAGGCGTATCACTGGCGGAGGGTCGAGCTTGTAGTCTCTCCGGAAAACCCTACTAGCATTCGGTAGTTATGCATTCCATGTGCAGTCTCGTCAACTAGATCCAAACTGCTTTTCGACAGCATTCCAAATGCTATTTTGCAATTGTTATGCAGTTGTAACGCAGCTAGTGACGTAGTGTAGACTACACCTTTAACTCAATAAAATAATTGACAGCCAATACAATGGTGGGTTATGGGTGTCTGCAATAGTCTTGCCATTTTCTACCACTATCAAAATCATGTTTTAATTAATAACCTGCAATATTCAAAAGAGTAAAAATACGAGAATAGACCTCCCAAAATTTATTGTGAAACCCATTATCACATATTACACAGTGACACTTTCGGTTCCGCGAATTGAAAGTTTATTTAATTTACGAAAATGTGAATGTCAATTTCAAATCTAACAATGACTTTAAAGACGCGAATGTTCACGGTGCTAAAAATATAGCTATATAACTATGATCCTAACAACCTCCGATATGTTGGCCAGTGGACCTGCCAGAGATAAAGGGCAACCATCGCAAGTTCCGCACTCTGGTCACCAGCTACATAGGTACAGCGAGATTACTTGTGTGCGTGTTTGTACATAGGGTGTTGGTGTTGATATAAACGGCACGATATTAAATGACGAATATCATCCGTTACGCAGACTAAGAATATTAGTGATATTCTTTTTAAGTTTAAAGTTTTTTTTTCGGTGTTATTTATCAAATAATATTTAGCAGTTAATGTTAAATAATGTAATAGTGAATGTTCTTTAAGTAGAAAAGTCTTTTTTTTATTTAAATAAATACTTAGATTAAAGACAGTCATTGTCACTTACGTACAACAAAATCGGACAGCTAACAATATTTTAAACTTTTTTTTTCTCAGATGGAATATCATGTAAATCCTTTTCATTGACAACAAAAAAATGCTTTAAATTGATGATTGTGTACGAAAACAAATTTAAAATCCCGTTGAATAATAAAATAGTTACAGATATTTAGAAATCACGAATCAGAAAGAGACGGCAATAGACGATTGTGACGTCACACCACAATGGCTTCTTTCAAACTACATGATAGATACATAACTCGTTTATTTACTGAATCACAGTACATTACAAACCATCTTACGACATGGGTACGATGGTAATTATAAAGAAAAAGGCTAGTTTAGATTTGCGGGTATGGTCTGGAGTGTTATATTGTGTCGGGGTATAGAGCTGGGTGTACTGTATCAGCAAAAAGGGTGTGACTCAACTTTATACCGCAGTTTAGTCGAACTACCGAACTACGACGCTAATGATTCTGCCAGGCCCTAATGATCATTTAACTAAATAGCCATGAAGCATCATCACTGTAATGTTAGTGACTATGTTAGTCGGGCTCTCGAAAACTACATGTTTATGCGAGTTGATTCTAACCAACAAAAAATGTTGAGTCAAGCACGCTATCGTTTAGAGGTTTTATAAAAGGAAAAATCGGAGGAAAAAGAGATAGGGCAATACCTAATCGAAGTTATTTGTATCGTATCAAACAAGGGAAAAGGTTAATGTCCTTTCATATCAAGAACTCAAAATTAGGTCGCTTATTCCACCGACAAGAGTCTAGGTCCTAAATGAGATGTTATATGAGCTTTGATTTAAAGTAAAAATGTATTTTATATTATAATAATTATATTTTTAATCTTTATAATTTATCTACAAGACACACAAACTGAGCGTTGATCGTGTAATAGCTCCATTACAAAGAACTTAAATTTCAGTCCATCTATTTTTGTTAATTATGTTAGAGGCACGATTTTGTTGCCCGTGAGTGTACATTGTGAAATTTTATCAATTTCTTCAATCTTATTGCGCTTATGGTGGCTGGTCGTAACCCGAAGTCAATTAAATGTTGTACCGCGACGGTTTAACGTAAATGAACGAGTCATTGTTAGTTGGTAGACGACTGATTTTTTCTGATTTCATCATTCATTGCTTGTTTTGTACCAACAAGTCGTGCGCCTGGTGGTAAGCGACACGCCTATCCATAACAGTTGCAGTGCCACTCAAGAGCTTTTAATCGCAAAGATCTAAATCGATTTAAAGCTCTGTGTGGCACTGCGCTACTGGTATGGACAGGCGTGTACCTTACCATCATGCGCACGACTTGTTCGTCCCGTCACTAGATATTATATTTAAAAAAAGGTAGAAAAGGTGGCATTAATCCTAAAATAAAAACTAAATTCACGAAGGCGGCAAATAAAAACATAACTTTTTCACTGTGGAAAAATCTAAAGAAATCGTACGCATTAAAACCTTGTGTAAACATGTTTTAAATATTGAATATTTCTATTAAAATAAGCATTAAGCAGGGAATCTAAATTATACATTTCAATATAGGAACCTAATGTGTAATTGCGATGCCTAAACTAAGTAAATGTATACATATATTTTAGGCATCTTTTTGGGCAAATTTCTTTATATTACAGCTTAAAAAGAGAGTTTCTATATTTAACAATAAAATAATTAGTAGTTATAAATTAATGATTACCTATATAAAAATAAAATAACAGCAAGTCCTCTGTTTCATTGTAAGTTTTACTCTTAAGCCACTATTCTTTTTGCATTCTATTTTTTGGCATTTAATTTACGTTCTATAGAAATTACGGTGACGACCATCTGTTATTAAAAGCTAGAATACATTGTGTCTGACATGCGATATCTACAGTATTATAATAGTGTTATAGTTTGTTGTAATTTTGAAATATTTTTATGTGATTGTCAATAGTAAAAAAAATAAAAAACTCACACCAACACCCTAACCTTTTTCAGTAGGACTTATTCGCTGATGAATGTATTTATTTTCTGTTTTTGTTTTTAAATGTTATTAACGTTTAACAAAAACATTTTTTTTCATATATTATTTTCAATGCAACTTTTACTAGGGCATGTTTTAGTGACATTTATTTTTTCTTTTAATTTCGTTAATTGGATGCATTCTTATTATTAATTTGAATGAACAATTTTGCATGACAATTTTTCTGTTTTAAATTGGTAAAAAAATGTCATGCACGCCCCCGCTACCTAACCCTGTTAAGATGTTGTGAAGTGATGTAATAGTTCTTAAGACAATGTGGGTACGTATGTTGAAACGAACCAAGACATCGGTTAGTTTTTATGCAGGTATTCGCACAATGAGTAAATGTTATTGGTTGATATTATCATGACCAGTTTTTCTTATTACTGTTAAGGAAATGATAAAATGGGCGACCGGCGATTTTCAAAGTTATTTCTACTAAACGACTTCAGCGCAAGTAACAAATTTATGTACCGCCGATGCTCTGTCGTTATGGTATTTGTTGTAACGAAATTGTACATAGCATTATGAACTTTTCAATTGTCTAACGTACAAACTAGATTTTCCAGGAGAAGTGACTTATTTTACGGCTCGTATTTAATTTGTACGTTACACAATACACACAAAGTTCATTTTGCTATGGTTAGAAAAAAATCACCTTCGTTCCGCGCAATGTTTGTGATTGAGACTGTACAACTAATAAATGAATGAACGAATGATTTGGGTAACATAAAGATTGTTGTCAAAACTGAGAATTGTAAAAAGACTCTATTGAAGACGAGAATTTGCACCCTTGATGTAACAACGTCACATCTGGAAAATTACATTTTTTCAGGAGGGATTTCATTTATGTTTAAATATGAGAGGTGTAAAATTTCACTTTATATATTATTTGTTTCATGTATTTCGTATTATTTTTAATATTGTCTTGTGATAAAAGTACTTTTGACATTATGATCACATGCACCTTTTTTATTTATGTACCAAGGATACAAATTATTTACTGGGAATAAAAACAACAATTATAACGACCACATCGTCAGTGCAGAAATTTGTAATAGACTTTACGTCTATAATTTTAAAACTCTTAATCGCTTTGAGGTTTTACGGTCACTGCCAGAAGTTGGACAATACTCATGGAAAGTTTAACCGATCGACTTATGTGATAATATCGACCATTTAGAACCCAAAGTTAACAACCACACCCCCGATCCGGTACAAATATAATATCTGTATCCTGTTTGTTTCCAACAATTGTCCGAAATCGGATGCTCGTGCGTCTCCCTGGAGGTCTGAGTAAGTCCCTGTTCCTACCGGCATGAACGTTCGGCTCGAGTTTTTTATATCTCGATTCGGATCTGGATTTTTTGTATTTTTTTTTCTTTGCGAGTTGTTATAAATACTTATAATGTTGTAGAGTAGAACAATGGTGACTGATGTTACGTTTGATTAACATTTGAACATTCTAAATACGATATAATTAAATAAATAAAATAAAAAAAGTATATCTTCAATCATTTTTGTAACTTTTTTATTTTTTATTCAAATGCAAGTGTGCATGTGACCTCCATCTCACCTGATGGAAAACGACGATGAGGTCGACAATGGAGCCTGCACACAAAAAAATTGCTCATTCACTCTCGTCTTGAAAAGATCCAAGTTATAACGTTCAGGGAACAAGTCTGCAGGCAGGGAATTCCACTCTATAGTCGTTCGCCATATAAATGTGTTATGTATTTAGAAACGAGCGTGTATCGCATAAAAACATAAAATAAAGTGTTTCTAACAACTCCATAAGTTTTGAAATTATCATACCCTCCATTAGTATACCGCTGTATTTCGCTCAGTGGCGCTATCTACATCGTATTACAAACTTTTCCAGTGTAACTCTTGTTGATGTTTTCTTTGTAGTTAGAAATTTTCCTGCGTGTTTAAAAATAAATGTCATAATAATTGTAATTCTTTACCTCCTTGATTTAATTTTAAAAAATGCATATCTTAAGTTATTTTTAATTTAAATATATTTTTATTACGTACCCGATTTAAAACACAGGGGGCGTGTTATTTAAGAAAAATCTTACTTTTTTTTCTTTTTCACTCTGGCATGGATTTTCAGTCGTTCCATAATAAATCCAACGTGTGCAGATGTAATATATAAAAATTGTACAAGAAGTTTTTTTACTGACAATTGATTTTCAACTTTGCGCCAATCTCCTTAGTGTTGAGAATGCACAAGCCTCTGTCCGCGAGTCGAGTTGCAGAACGTAATTACAACAGTAAAATATGTTAAATGTCCAATCAATATTTAGAAGACATAACTAACGTTTGTGAGATCTAATAAAGAAGAGAGACGACAGTATCCTCACAAAATCCAATTTGGCTTCAGAAAAAGCTTTATCTATGCAATAAGAGCGAAAAAGACGTTCGTTTGCTCTAATGGCATAGACATAAAACTTTTTCATACCACTCAATCTCCGAAGAGGCCGATGGCTTTTGTATTGTCGTCCCGTTTCAGTATTGTCATTTAAATTGTTTCTACTAGTTAAAATTTTGCATTAAACAGCAACACCGTCCAAAAATTTTACAAATAATTAGTTGTAACGTTTGCTTAAATGACAACACTGAACCAGAAAGATGAAATATCAATGCCACAATTTTGCTGTTTGAGAAAAAATAATTTTACTAGTTAGCACTTCTCAACACTAATTTTGGTTTTATTTATTTTTATTGTTTAGTTTACATATTGTCAGTGGAAAAAATCTCATAGATTTAAGGTCTGGGAAAAATATCTAGCGGAAATTGCGCCGCTGAATTCTGCAATCTGCGTTATTTATTTTTACGTGATGTCACTTGCGATTTAATTAAATTTCGCGTGCGCAGTTCGGCCGGCGTAATTTCTTATATGACCCTAGGCCTCAAGCTTTTACTTGCGCCAGGCTTAATTTTTTTTTCGCAAATGCCGTTACAAAATAATACACCATTGATTTTTCTAGTAATGTTTTTCGATATAGAGCACTTTAAGTCACATGGTTTATTTTGGTAGATTCTTATTTGGGATTTGTTACTGTGGTTGCGAAATACACTTTACGACACTTGCAATAAGGTTCATGAAACAGTTAATTGGACATTGACTATCCGAAAAGTAGTTTTTTCTTCTTTGAAAAAATGTAAATTTTGCTTAAGAATCGATAATGGCGTTGGTTCATTCCGTATATCAATGAAAGTTTTGGAGTAATGACTTTGGAAAAAATATATAGTAAAATTGAGGATAAACATTGATTAGTACACGGTGTGAAAAACACGATTTCTAAAAATTTTCACGATAGAAAAAAAACACTTACCTCGAAATTTTACAAGAAAACCGCTGTATTCAACATGTACTTTCCGTATTCCAATTTTTTTTTTATACATCAACTGAACTAAATAACGTATAGTATATGATATACATTTTGCATAAGGATTTAATTTCGTTTGTAAAAAAAATAAATTCTGAAATAAAGCCAGTGTCCCTGTCGCTCGACCCAAGAAAATGAACCATATTAGTACGGGATAAATTTCAATTTGAGCGGAAGTAATATCGACTTTTAACAATAAAACAAACTTAAAAAATATAAAGAGAACACATAAGTTGTATAGAAACACATAGTATAAGGGGGTTTTAGATCTCCTTTCGGGGAATCCAGATAATGTTAATAAATCAATTTCGCTAAAAATTATAGATTGAGTTATTTTCCTCTAAATTCATCATTAACTAAATCCAATGTCGTAAAGTTCTAAATACCACAGTGACAATTCTCGCTCTACCTGCATAAATCTAAAACGTCGCAACTAAAACTTTGCAATGTTTTTTGTAGCCCTGAAACACTCGCCGTCGAAACGCAAGAGCATCGCGAAGCCATCTAGACCACAGGAAGAAATCGACACGTCAGGTATGTTTTATTAAGTTTGCTATTAGGTCTTATTTGAGGTTGAGGAGAATTGACAAAAAAAGTTTAAGTGAACCGTGTACAAGGTTATTTGTAAAATATGAACAGGACTATATTACGAACATTATAAAGTATAATTTTTGTTCCGTGACTTTTTAACGGACTTCAAAAAAAAAGAGGAGGTACTCAGTTCGACTATTTTTTTGTATCTATATGTTACGCCATTAATCATGGCATTTGTGAACCGATTTCCGAACCGAAAAGAGGGTATTTCAATCATTTACACATAAATTTGAAGAAAATATTCCACCTCTAAGGGTGGCAAACTAGGGCGTGAATCCGGTTTCGCGCACTTACCAATAACCGATTTCAATAAAACTGTTAAGGTCGATTTTTTTGTATTACAATTGTTACGAAACATGAAATTTACCAATCGAGTATTTTGTAGTACCATCTAACATTTTTTAGATCTATATCTGGTAGTAAGGTATAGTCTACCTTTTTTGAAGAAGGAATAAAATGACCATTACGCAAAAGTGTTGCCCACTTGCGAGCAGCTAGTGATTGCTGTCGATAAATATTCTATCGACTATCGACTGAATGTTGGTTACGCTTATGCAATTAATAACCGAACTTGTTTCATTTAAATTGTCATTCGTACAACTGCTGAGCACAGATTTTTTTTATAATACTAAGTGACGGGACGAGCAAGTCGTGTGCCTGGTGGAAAGCGTCACGCCTGTCCATAACAGTTGCAGTGTCACTCAGAGCTTTAAATCACAAAGATCTGAGGGGCACTGCCACTGGGCCCGACACCCTGAAACATAAGTTGACAAGTCCCATGTGCCTGTAATTTCACTCTCGAGCTCGCTCTCGAGATCTTTATGTGAGAATAACAGTATCTCGCACTTCATGTCGCTCTCGCGCTAGTCGCACCCTGTCGTGCTAGCCCTACAGGTGGAGTAGATAATCAAAACCACGTGTTCTTATTAAAATGTATGTGAATAAAAATTGATTTCGATACTAGTAGGCCAACTCTTTATTCTTATTTTAATATATTTTAAGAATAAAGATGGCAATAATGCAATTAGTAATCATTAGAACGTCGTAACATTCACAATTCAGACATTTATGCCAAATTTTTACCGTCTTTCACTATCTATCGATAAAAATGTCGACAGCAAGTACATGACTACTTAAAATTTTATGAAAGCTGGCAACCCTGCAAATGTCGTGCTACTTCGTCCTCAAAAAAGACAAACTTACTATAGTAAGTTCAAACGTGTAACGTGCACGCTCTTGCGTTTTGCACAGAGTTATCATCGTAAGCATTCTATTTAAATTTGTTTTTCTTTGAAAGTAAAATGTTATGAATCATTAAAGTCATGATGAAACAACAGTTGTTCTTTATGATGTTAGTAATAAAGTCCTGCGAGATTGTTAGTGTTTTACAAATAAACTTGTATATTAATGGATTTGTGAAAGTATAAACTAAAGCATAATTGGTTGTCCAAGTTATTCTAGATGAAAAGATCATGAGACCGGCTGTGATATCGATTTCCTAAATAACAATGTGAACTAAAAATATGTAATTTGGTAATGCTTTTTAATTACAAAGTTTAACTTTGTTAAACATATGTATTTGCATGATTAATGTTTAATACTAAGTTTGCATGAGTTCTTGCTTGATTTTTTTTTTAAATACTTAATTTATTCTTACTGTCGATTCGTTGCAACCTTAACAACCTCTTTTTTATTTAATAACAGTAGATAAAACCCTATTCCTAACATTATTAAACGCAAATGGATATTATTTTATTCAAACCTATATAATTATACATTTCAGTTTGTTTTGTCCCCACCCTATCCTTTTCTGGTGTATGTTACCCTTTAGTGTTGTGGATTCGACCCCCTTTTTCTTTTTTTTTCAACCCCTTTAACCTCTACGTAGAAACGAATAAAAATTGGAGATACCTCCAAATTTGTCGCGCGTTTTGCCCGTTTTGAAAAAAGAAAGTGTGTCGTGTTTTTTGTGCTATCGGTGATGGTGTGTGATACCCGAAACCCGAACGTATCCGAAACAAACATCCGAAAAACGCCGCATGGTTTTGTCCCAACACTACTGGGGCGAAATGAACTGAAATGTATTACTACAAAACAACAGGAAATTAATTAAAAAATCGTCTGTTTTGCACAGGACGAAAACACTTGAGTCGCCCTATAAAGGACTACAATCCAGATTTTATAAAATCTAGAATATCACCTAGGTCTTCGTTAAGATCTAGCATGAGCGATTTTACCGACACAACTATATCGACGTGGAACCAACGCCATCCACCTCAGACTACTGAATATCCTTCCGTATTATCCGATAGATTTAAAGTCATCGACCGAGATCGAACATTTCCACGACGAATTGATTTTGATACTTCAAATCTAATGCCTAGAGATCCGAGTACATCTTACGCTGATACTGTCTATAGAAGCGCAATTCATGAACACATGGAATCTATTTCTGACCAATTAACCAAAGTCCTAAGTACCGGGGCGGGCAGTTCTCATATAAATGGAAGTCTTGCTGACAGTGGTATACAAACTGATAATACCAGTACTAGCGTACCACAAATATACGTCGCTGACGCGCAAACTTATACTCTTAATCTCAAAATTTTGAAAGACGCCGCTGTCGATACAAGAAATGAGAACAATTTACAAGATATACCTTTCATAGACGATGATGACGACGAAAAGTTTTTGAAAAGACGAACAAATATTCTAGAAAAACATAAAAGCATGTCCAACATTCCGGAAAAGATTGACGAAGTCAGTTCTAAAGAGCACTCAATAGAGCGATTGTCAAGTAGCTTCAACAGAGCGAAGTCACCGTCGTTTGTTGAGAAATTTAAGAAATTTTTCACCGACATTGGTATAGTCAAAAGCGAAAGCACGCCTAATACGAACCACGACGATATAACATTAAACACCTTGTCAAAAAGTACGATTTCATCAAATTATAAAACAAGAACGTTACCACCTGTTGAGGTACGGGATTCTTCAACTCTACCAAAAGATATGAGATTTCGCAGAGTAAGATCGACGCAAACTGTTTATATAAAATCTAACTCTCCAGTTCTTTCAAGAGATCAGGAAATACAGACAAATGAACATGTGTCTGTAGTCAAAGTTAACGGAGACGAATATATTAAAGATTCCAAATCAGAGAGGCAAATTAAAGGTGCAGAATCAGAAACGGTTATACAAGCAACAGAATTCGAAAGGGTTGTTAAAGGAATTAAATCAGACAGGGTTATCAAACAAACGGAATCTGAAGGAAACGTTAAAGATATTGTGTATATAAAAAATATAGGCAGTTCTGAAATTTACAAAGGAAAAGATAGTGGAAGTACTATCATAGTTGTGCCTCCAGCTGATTGAAGAATTCCTAATAATCATTTAGAAAATGTAGAACTATATAAGTCTTCTGTAGTAAGATGTGGTAAAGGATTTATTGCATATCGTGATTTTTTGTTTAAATGACATTTAGGTCTTGCTTGAAATGACTATAAAGATTGATTTGCCACAGGCCTCCTTGGCCCAAGTAACTTAAAAAATCTGCAACGAGCATGTACAAAAATTCGTAAGATCTGGGGACTCGTTTCGTAACTCGAATGGGAGAGCAATAGCTCCTGTTTGACAAATAAGTCAGCCGGATTCTAGGAATTTTTCTTGATGTTTGTTCAATCTTTGAATTCATCCTCCGTTCTTAAACGTTTATATTATAATGGTAACTTTACCTCAGCAGTACGATAGACAAAGCTCATTGAGGACCATAAAAAAATCAGCATTGACAAAATGTTTTTTGAATGAGAAACCACGGTATATAAAACTGCAGGCTTAGCATCAGCACGGATAGACAAAAGTCGCGAGAATAAAGACACTGTTCTTTAGTTTGCTAATAGCATTAGAAAGCACTACGGTCACGCCTAGACAGAAGACAAGCCTTTTGTCTTTCGGCTCATGCTAAACTTGCTGGATAAAGATAGACTGTTATTTATTCAAGGATTTATTATAGAAGTTGTAATTTGTAATTGATCTGTGGAATGATTTCAATTACACCCAGAACTTGTCGAGCGGAATATTATGAAAATTGGAGTCTAATCTCAAGTGAATGGCAAGGACAGAAGTGAAAAACTTATTTAAATCATACAATCGAAGCTACAAAACTCCATTTCAGGGGTGTTAAACCAAAGAGAAGTAAGATGTATTTTTTCATGATATCCTGGTTGACTAATTCATATGTTTTTAAACATTGATTATCATCAATGATAGTGAAAGATGTCAAATGAAGGGTTGTAAGACTTACGAATAACTCCATGTAACAAATTTTCAAAAAGATTTTTGGTTTGACGGTATTGGTTTCTGCTTAACTGAGCATCAAATATGTAGAAAAGAATAACTATATCCATTGACCTACCAATAAATGGACGTCGGGTTGAATACAAAAACCACGAAAAAAATGTCCGAAGTTAACCTATACAAACGTGTAACGAAATATAAAAAACTAAAACATTTCGTTTAAATTGTAACGTCATTACAGTACCGCCTAATTTTGCTTGCAACAATTTAAGGGCCCAAAAACACCATATTCAGCTTCTACTGGAAATTTAACAAAATGCACTATATTTAGCTTCGATTGAAAATTACTTGAACACAAGAGTAATGGAGTAGCTTTTATACTAAGTATAATTAATTTTTATATATATTATTACATCGAATTTTGTACAAATTTACTCAAAGAAATAATAAAGAGTTGGGCAAGTACATACATACAAATGTTACTACAAATGTGAAAATAAGCGTGTACTATAAGAAATGTACCGATATTCGAACTAAACGTAAACTCCGTAAAAAAATAAAAAATATCCGTAATACCGAAAACCGATTTATAATAAAACCGTTACGCTTTCGAGTAATTTTCATGCTTTTCACAAAGACAAAATTAGCTTTTGTTTTGTAATTTTCCTAAAAAAATATTTTGTTATTATGAAAATTCGAGATAACGCTATTTCGGGCAAATGTATTTTCTGACTTCTGATAGGTAATCTCAAGCCGTAAAACGAGTAGAACAATATTTTGTTAGTTATTGCTAACGTATCATTTTAAAAATAAGATTAAAATCAAAGCGACTCTATAGTTTCTTTGTTCTAAATATTTAAATCGCTTGTGGTTCGAACAATTGAAAATGACCAAGAAGTTTATATAAGCTTCTTGAAATTGACGTAATGGGTCTCTTTCCATCTTTTGCGCGTGCAATGTGTAGAAAAAGGACACTTAGGTGTTTGATTATTTTGTGTGCTTTTTAATTTAAATTTACGAGTCATTTATATATAAATTAAATACTATAAAACTGTACAAAATAACACTTTGAAATGAGAACTATGATAACACAATATATTTGTTTAGTGAAAATATGATACAAAATCCTATTTTTACAGTTTGCTGCAGTAATTTTTACTAGTTATTATTATATGGTACTGCATGATTGACAACCGCGCTGTCACTCGAACAAACGAAGACTGTTGCGCGATTGACGCTCTGTATATTTTAACGCGCTATATATAGGTGCGGACACTTTTTAGCGCGAACCCGACGTCCATTTATTGGTAGATCAATGACTATACCCATGAAACTTTGCTTTTGTAGCTGTTATAGAGCTGCCTGTTCATTCACATAGCTGTACTCCGTCCAACCTTTTATTTAACTTCTAATGAATTAGTGACGTCCTGATGCATTTCTGATTCGATTTTTTATAACAATAGATTTTATTTATGAAGAAGTTTTAATCGTAAATGTGAACGGGTTCAAATCTTTTTGAGCTTCTGATTGGGATCGTGATGTTGCGTTTGACAATTTGTGTACTCAAGAATTAAAAATTATTGTTAATGAGGATTCTAGTGATGATTCCCGTTCATATAGAGCAGAATCCGACGATTCATTATAATAAACAATAAGAATTTATTACAATTATTTATAATATAGTTCATTTCATTATAATTTATTAGACAGGTACCAAAATTTATCAAAAAACATATTTGTTGACTTGATAAATATCGGAGCTAAAGAGCACGTTGCTTCACTAAAATTTAAAAATAAAATGAGTCCACGAAATAATTGCATTTTTTGTCTATGGTTGTATGTCAGTAATTACAGGACTTCGGAGGCATGCATATGTCAAAAGTTAAATAAATGGTTGAACAGAGTACACGTAGTGATATTTGCATAATCTCGCATATCTACATATTTCTAGGTTCTTTGTCATCAATTTGTAGAATTTTGTTTGAAATATACTATTGATTTGAAATATAATTCCCTTCTTGTCTTTAAATGAAGATAAAGAAACCTGAAAAGGACAATGGCAACTCCCATACACATTTTTGTTGACATAATTTGTAAGCGTCTGTTTATGAAAAATATGTGAAAATATAGAGTTGAAATTCCTGAACAAATTTTGTTTTGGGTACTATTCTGAGAAGTCAGGACTTACAGTTGGAAGTTTTGGAGGTTATGTGTTACGTAGTTGTATAAAATATATTCCGTGTGTTATTATATCAGAGTAAACTACAGAGGCCTTAACTAGAGTTAAAAGAAACTGAACAGTTAGTAGTAGAATTATTTTTTCTACTGGTATGGCATCAAAAGGCACAAGTTAAGTCATAACAAAAAAGCTGAATTCATTCATGCAGAACACATTCTATTGCACTGGTAACTCGGGACACAAATATTTTTTTTTGTGAAACTTGCCATCTGTCCCTGATTTCGGTAACTTTTTTGTCAGTTTTGCCATTTTCTCTCGTGGCGTTTTGGAGAATGAATTACCTACTTTATTTTTTGTAATTAAGTAGTTGATCTCTTATTACAAATCGATCGAATCAGTACATTTGATATTACGTGAACTAAATATGAACCATATCCATACGTAGGTGCTAAAAATAATTTCATTGTCACAGTTACAGATTTCAGCCCAGTTACGTACTAATTAGCCATTAGATTTTATTTAACTGCCTCAGTGGCCGAACGGTTACCATGCCGGACTGCCACGCAGAGGTCCCAGGTTCGATTCCCGGGCCGGGAGAAATGTTTGTATGGCTTACATTTATTTCTCTCGTGAGTTTGGGTGTAATTTGTGGTTGTCTATGTGTGTGTCCATGGCACCCGCGACACAGGGTTTCCCTAGTGCGGGGCTATGTTGAGTGTGTGCGTTATTTATTATTTATTATTTTATTTACAGACTTAGATTCTTTTAATTTTGCTATTGTTCTTTGTACGATTCCTTAATTGTGTGCAAATTTCAACTTTTCCTTGTCATGGTCATAAAAGCAAAGTACTTGCAGGAAAATAAAGTTTTTTTCATGTATTTATGTTTAGAGCTAAAAGAAAAGTATAATAATAATATCCAGAACCAAAAATCGTGTTACATGGTGTATTTAAACACCAATATGTGTATTTTAAAGGTAAACAAACACATATTCAGCAGCTATTTCTGCAAACTGTTCAGACGAAGTGCCTTGAAACATGTTAAAAAAATGTACGTATTTTTGTATCATAGTCAATTAGTTTGTATGTATTTGAATGATGTGCTGCGTGTTCTATTAAGGTTCAAAGTATTTTGACTCCATATTTCTGTAAACGCATAATGGACATTACATAATCACGTGACTAGATGACGTCACGTACGTATTCTCATATTGTGCTGAAGTTGTTACAAAAAAATAATAATAGTAGTTTTGGCCCGCGATACCCTTGAAAAACTAAAAATTGTGCTTTGCTATGAACAGCGGAAGGTTATTTTTACCTTGTCTTTCAAGCTGGGATGACCTGCAGCATATCCGTGTAAGACGAAAGACGCTGTCTTTACGGCTCAATATTGCCGTTTAAACCACTATTTCTATGAATTATCAGTTATGCGAGTTTAACTAATTTTCTTTTATTCAAACTATATTAAATTATACTAAATAATTTTACTGCAATGATTATTATCGCTAGCAACTACAAAGATGTGAAATTAGCTTCACAACGATGTTCTTTTAACATTTTAGTAAGGTACGTTAATACTGACTTGACTTGCTGTATAGTTAAATACGCATATTGAATTGGACTCATGTTAAATTGAACCGGATTTATGTTAAAGGTTCTATAGGTGAAATAAAAGTATTGTTTTAATATTTTATATGTCAAAAGTTTGACGACTCTGGTGGCGACGACATCGGCTTGCACTGTGAATGCTGGACGAGCAGGTTTCGGGTTCGATTCCCGGTAGGACCAATTTGGGAAATGAACTTTTCTAAATTGTTTCTGGTTTTGGTGTACCTAGTAGTCCCCTAAGGCCTCGTTCCCACTATGCCGGCGAATTTGCCGGGTCGGTAAAACTGTCGGAAAGGCCACTGGCTATACAATTTATATGGAGCGTTTGTCACTGCGGGCCTCCGGCAGAAGAGTCTTGCTCCATGGAAATAAACACAGAATCTTTAATTACTCTTGTCTAAGAGAGATCTGTACTGTGGATGAATATAAAGATAAAAATTTTAAGTTACAACATGGCGCAAAGTACAGTAAAACAGTACGGTGGGTATTCGGTCTGAATTCAACTGAGGTGACAACCAGTATCCGGTTTTCTTCCGAGACCGCAGACATAATCGAGACATGATTGAGGCATAATGTGAACACCTAGTCCGGGGGCCAGTTTTCCGGCAAATTCATAGTGGGAATGAGGCTTAAGGGCGCGTTCCCACTATGTCGTAACGACAGATAGTCGTCTGACGATAAATAAAACGTCACGACAAAAATGTGATTCTGTCGTCCAAACGACAACGCCGCTGCCGTGAACCGATAAAGTGTCGTCACGATCTAGTGTGAACAGCCAGATACGACAGTCTAAATTACTAATACATAAATTAACGATAAAATAAACGTCTACGACATATAGTCGTGATGTGGGAACAGGCTAGACGCGACAGTCGTTCAACGATGAATACAACGTTACGACATAATGGGAACGTGCCCTAAAATAGATTCCTTTAGTACTAAGAGCACAGGCAATTCCTTAGTTTCACATTATTATTATTATTAATTAGTCTAAAAGCAGTGGTATACAGGCTAACAATGAGCCGGAAAGGCACCTTTATCAATTCCATCATACTGTCTTTCGTCTTACATGGTAAGCTGGCTGTTTCATTAAAGACAAACTTATTACTAAAAAGCTTTTCGGACAGCGTCTTCGGGAAGAGGGTAAAAAGAAAAATAATTAATTGGTGCCAAATAGAAAAAAGGTACTGTTGCTTCCTTGTGATTGAAATTAAAATTTCCTAATTCAGTACTTATTTATTATTGAAACTATATTAAATCATAATTCAAACAGCGTGTCTCTAATGATATCCATTTTCATTAGAATTTTTCAAAAAAACACCATTTCGTCTTTCGTAACAACCAACTTTAGATTAGTCATCATAATATACGAGGAATAATAATCATAAATACCAAAGGTTTAAAAAAATAAACATTTTCAGAATGAGAGTCCCTGTAGACTGAATTGAAACTAATCGTGATAAGTACGTCATTAAAAATTTCCACCCTGTATAAATCATATAAAAAAAGGCGCAGCACTACTACTAGCATGTTTACCATTTACAGTCTGCTGTTATTATGTGACTTAGGGACTCATGGACAGCAGTGGTTTTTTCCGTCTTTAGGTTTTAAGGAATGAAAGACAACAGTAAAAAATAACAGTGATTAGCACTGTGTGTGCTAGATGTGCGAAGCCCCTGGATCGATTCCCAGTAGGGCTAGTTTCAGTTCTCGTCTGGGTGTTCTGGACTCTTGCTCTGGTACTCACAGTACAGAAAATACTCCACATTGAGACCAAGTTGTCTATCATAAAAAAATCTCAAAGCCTCGTGTTCGAAAATTGTCTGCTACAATAATAACTTAGTGAAAAATAAAATGCGGGCATCATTTATTATTTCTCCATATTTAGTGGTAAATCCACTAACTTGGCAACACCGCACTGACAGCAGTTATTATTGGCACGCTACACGAGGCATTCCTCGTTATAATAGGGGATTTACTCCTACAATGTAAATACATCAATTGTAATGATTACTACTCTGGAATTAGGGTCTGGTTACCACAGTCCATGAGTGGTAATCGTTAAAGACGGTTCAACGCGTACAAAATTGAACACAAAACGCATGCAGATACAGTATAATTTCCAGTTAACTTTTCTAAATTGTTTCTAGTACGGGTGAGCCCTGTTGCTCGGGTACCATAGTTTTTCCAATTTATTATTAAAGGTTCCTACAACGTTCAAACATAAGATTAACTGCCTCGGTGGCCGAACAGTTACACGATGCAGAGGTCCCAGGTTCGATTCCCGGACCGGGAGAAATATTTGTGTATAATTTGTGGTTGTCTATGTGTGTGTCCATAGCATCCGCGACAAAGGATTTCCCTAGTGCGATGCTATGTTGAGTGTGTGCGTTATTATAAGTTTTTTCCATAGCAGTTGCAGTGCCACTCAGAGCTTTAAATCGTAAAGATTTTAAGAGCACTGCCACTGCGCCCGTCACCCTCAGACATAGGTTGACAGTCCCATGTGCCTGTAATTTCACTAGCACCCTTACGCTTCGAAACCGAAACGCAGTAATATGAGCATTATTGCTTGGCGGCAGAAATAGGTAAGGTGGACACAAGGAGCTCTACTGCAAATTAAAATTATAAATAATACGAGTATAATATTTCTTACTTCTTCGGCGACAGGTTTTCCACGACCCATATTGATTAAAATAATTAGTAACAATAATAAAAAAATATTTGAAACATGCCTTTTTATACCGTTTGACACCTTAAATGACGATCGTATTATATTTTTAATTTGCGTTTTATGTATTTTTTCTGTAAAACAATATAATAAGGCTGAACGCTAGGCGTAGACGAACCATTTTGCATCAATTGAGGAGAACAAGACGAAGTGTTTTTCGTAATGCATTTGTAAAGTAATATCCAGGATATAAATTATTCCTCAATAGTGCAAAACTGACCCTTTAATAGAGTACTACATTGTATTACTTGTTTGTTGCTAGTGCAGTCTTTCAAAGAAATAAATAGTTGAAAAAAAAAAAATCTGCGTAATGTATAATTAGACGAACTCTTTTGCATCAGATCTCGTACAATATATAACAAGATTATGTATATATAATCCCGGACACATAATTCCAACCACCCCGAATTTTTGTCGCAAATGGCTAGAATACAAAAACAGTGTTATCATCGAAGAAAAAATTTTCCCCCGGTTTTGCAAATCCAAATTACCAACAAGGACTTATGGAAAAGACGTTTAGTATACTAGTTCCAAATTTGCGTACTACGTTTTTGATCAATCACATATTGTTTAAGCTTATGGCACTTAATAATGAAAATGCGTGGTGGCTCGAATTATGTGTCCGGAAGTGTATATAGAACACAGTGAAATACTCTCAAAAATAGGAGCAATATATTAATTCGAGTAATCATTGGAAATTCCACATTATCTGCATGCATTTTGTGTTAAATTTTTTTAGCAATTGTCAACTTGTTACTGAATTGTAGACATAATAATGAAATTGTTTATAGGAATTATTTATTTTGACATTTTTAATGTCGTTAATAAACGAAATTTAAATTAATTGAGATAATGTATTGTAAAATTACTTGACCCGTATTACGTTATAAAAAATAACATTTTGCGAATATCATTTAATCTTTGAAATTACTCTACATACTGATAGTGAAGTTGTGAAATATTCGTTTCTGCGAGAATATTGTATGAAAATTAGTATTAGCGCGACTACAGCGCCACTGTGGCGTCACTCCAGCGCTGTTATGAGCGTCTTAATTTAAAGACACCTTAACAAGAAACTTCACTATCTTTTGTTTAATTGCATTTATGACAGTTTTTGTAACCCACTAAACTAATGTCCCTTAGCAGTCTAGATACGTGCCGTTCCTTTATCTAACTAAAGGTCGCATCTAACATTCTTCTTGGACCGCCATCTCCTACCGGAGGTCGGCTACTACTATAACCACTGGGGCCCGTGATTTTGAGGCTCGGAAGTGTAATGTAGTGCTCATGTTGAACCTCTCTGCAAGATTTTGAAGCCATGTGGTTTTTCTACTGCCACGTCTTGCACGCCTCATTCGTTGTTCGCAAAATATTTTTAAAAAATACAACAAAGCACTTGCAGTGTAAAAAGTAATCATAGTAACTAACAGATAGTTTGACCGTAGTATAACAAGACACGGCTTGTACGTGTGCCCACTCGCCACGCGCCTTGTACAGACGCACTGCCTCCGTGGCTGAACGGTTACCATGCCGGACTGCCACCGGCCGGGAGAAATATTTCGACCCCTCCTACGTAAAGTTTACAGGTGAGCGTTTTAAAGTTCTGAATTCACTGAAAGAGTGATCACCATAGATCATCTAACCGATATCTAGGATTTTATAATACTCTATGTGAGTAACGAGCTTTGCCGAATAAAGAAATGCTAAAGTCAGAACTTTAAAACGCTTCCCTGTAAACTTGGCAATTTCGACATACGATACTTTACTTCGGAGAGGTCGATTTGTATGGCCTACATTTATTTCTCTCGTGAGTTTGGGTGTGTGTCTATGGCACTCGCGACACAGGGTTTCCCTAGTGCGGGACTATGTTGAGTGTGTGCGTTATTATTATTACTAAACGCTCGCACACATTTGAATAATCTCGCGGTGTACTCGAGTTGCATACCGCGGGTTGCTCGCACCATATTGATTATAGAATTCAAGAGTTCACTCGATGTTTAACATATCGCCTGCTTAAAGCTTTAAAACCACATAAGTGACATTTTCCAGTTCTAAGAAATTCACCATCTTTCTGCAGATTAAACTCTTATTAAGTTTGTAGTTTTTTTAAATTAAAGACTTTTTGTGGAAAATGTCACTTACGTGGTTTTACTTTAGCAGCCGATATTTTTGTACCAATTTATAATTTTTTGATTTAAAATTGTGTCGTTATGTATATACAAACTCGCATTTCATTTCCATTTCTAGATCATACCCACAAAAATCGAGAAATTATGCTATGATCTTATTATACTATGTCTAACTCCCTTACTACAAAAATGTTAGATACGGCAGTTATTTAGCTGAAGGACCATAATTATAAAGACAGTGCTATATTTAAAAAAAAAACTTAAATAATTACAATCAAATAATTCACCGAATGCTTGTTGAAATATATTTACGTGTAGTTTACATTTGTATATAATATTAATACGCACAAGTGTACCGCAATGTACAGTCAACGTCATAAAGTGTTCACGTTTGATTAAAATCAGCTATCTGAATTTATATTCAATTTAATTTTCTATTGAAAGTGCGATTAGGTAATGATGAAGCTTACTGTACTTTTCGGGGTACTTCAATAAAAGTAGACGCGCAAATGTATAGTGGTCAATGTAATCACAATGTTCTTTAGTCTGTTATGTATTTGCTTCGACCAAAATTATGTAATATAGATGTTGTAATAAATATTTTTTATTAAGTACTTCGTTTTATTTACTACGCATCATTGGTGTTTTATTATATAATTATAATTTATTATATTAGTAGTAATTATATTAGTTCCGAGAATTGTAAATTGTGACCTAATTGAGCTAAGCATTGACTTTTGTCGTTCAATGTTCGTTTTCTTACTGACCGAATGAATTAATGAGTTCAATATTTTATTAATTGCATAATAAAAACTACAATAACTCCATAAAATACCAGTTTAACGCGTAAAATAAAACAACCCTGTGGCATTGTCGTTGCGATCTGTTTATAGAAAATTGTGATCTATTAACATAAATCACATCTGTCTAACAAACTTTTGACAGAATAAGTTATTCTACAAATTATCTATCCAGGCCTTGACTGATAATTTCATCGACTTATTTATTATCTGTCAAATTTGAAACTGATAACTAGTTTATGTTACAAATTATCTGGCAAAGTTTTGATAGATAATCATTATTAATTTTGAGGCTTGTTGAATAAAACTAGTGGTTGTTGGTAGTAGAAGGCGAATGGATATATTTCATATAATCTGGCTTACTGAAGTCACTTTTCGATGCCTACTTTCTCAAACTCGGTATCTTATAAAGAGTGATTGTTCAGGAGATGGCAAATCTTTCTATTCATTTTAAATTTCTTATCAAGGATGTTAATTTTGATGCATTACTTTAAGAATAGGTGAAAGCCAGTGTGTGAATATGAAGGAGATGTGATGTGAAATCAACCTGCAAAATTTGTATATACAATCCATTTTTAGCATTTCAGTAACTTTGTGCTTTAAGATACGAGTTTGAGAAAGTAAGGCGACGATTTTTAAAGCTCTTAATTGTAAAGGTATTGGCGAGAGTACATTATTACGGCGGCTGGTACGTAAATAGGGGGCCAGCGCCCCATCCACGCTATATGGTATGATGCACCTACACAAGTGTTAACAGATAACTTTTGACAGATTGTTTGAGAAATGATCTGTAAATTTTTATTACATAATTCTTCCCACATATTATCTATCCAAGTAGAAGAGTTCTAAGTAATCAGAGACAGATTGTCAATGCCACTGGGTGTTCTTCAACCTTAATCGGTTGACCTGCATTAAGCATATTAAAATTACATTACAGTTATCAAAAACTTTGATATCAATAGTAAATAGAGGTGCCACCTGGGTCCAAAAGTACAAATTATCAGTGCGGCAAATTAACGCTACCACGAAAAAACATAATGTTATTTCTGTGGTTGTAATTATTTATGACCTACAATAAATAGGTCTATAGGTATAAGGTCAATGTAGGGGACGACTAATAGCATTCTTCTTTTAAATGTTATGGCCCCATCGAAACAATCAATGATTTTGCCAATGTCAAGTAAAAATAACTATGTACAATTCATTATGTTATGTCATCGAGTATATAACCAGAAATAGAGACGAAATGTCATTTAATTTGTTTGTAAACTATTCTGCCAAATCATTACTGTCACAACTGCGCTCAGATTGGTCAGCCCGAATCGACCAGTTTAACTTGAACTTTGCTATAATGGACGAAAAATTAAAAAAATACATGTTTATTATTTAATTACCGATGAAATGTGATTCCATTTGTTTTGTAATTAGATGTTTTGCTGTTTTTCCCACACCATCGAATGGACCAGCCCCCATTGTTAGAAATATTATCTTTATTGCAATAAATACAGAATATTTTTGGAATATGCCGAGACGTACACACAGGTCAGTTGTTGGCGCTGCACTATTTCAGTTTTGTAATTTGTGATTTAATGTGAAAAATGATATAAGGCCCCATTTACCTGATGAGTAGCCAGCTATGGATAGCCCTTATTTCGTCTCTATTTCTGGTTATATACTCGATGTGCTATGTTTGCAAAACGTTGCTTCCATTCCCTTAGATGGCAATTAAGACTAATTATGTTGATAAGCTCGTTTTTCTTTAGCTTATTGAATCTCATCATCATCAGGTCCATGATATTTGTTTTTACGTAACTGAAATTTGTACATTACACGCTGCTCGGATAGGCGCTAGTTCTAGCGGTATTGGCGTCAAAGCAGGTGAGAAATAGATATTAAACAAAAACATATCACGTTAAAATCTTGTTTTTTGTTGGTGTTAGTCCTAATGTCCCCGTAAACGTAAATAAATGAAAACCAACCTTACTTCAATTAATTTAACGTGCACTAATTGTTAATTCATATTTTAGTCTCAACACATTTATTTATTTTTAAATTCTTTATTCAAAAACCTGCTTAGAGTTGCAGGTACAAACAACTTAAATTTACGTTTTAAAACTTCCATTTAGTATCAAAATATATTGGTGCTATCACAGTATGTCAAAATATTTCTCTTAACATTATTCGTAAAATCAGTAAGGCACAACAAAATAGTCTTCCTTGAAATTGTCAATTTACTCTCAAAAATAATATCGTGCGTAATATTACTGCTTTTGCGAATCAGGGCTTGGAATATAGTTATATTGACCTTACTCCGGTACCTGTACTTGAAATACTATCGGTATAAATTATATAATCTGTATTTTCAAGAAATGGTTTCACTGACCTTATGGTATCGGTATCATTTATCCGGTATTATTATGGTTTTTGTAACTATTGCATACCGGTATATTATTCAGAACAATCTGACAACGTCAAGGGCACCTTTAGGCAAATATATCGATTTTCCGTTCGTACCGGTATCCTGGTATCGATATAAAAAATCATCATTACACTAATGTGAAAATAGTTTGTCTACACACGTTTCCTGTACTGGTTAAATCTGCCGGTAGAATTAAAAACACCTTAATAACAAAACATTGAGATTCAAAATACTCCCACTCAACCTTTCCCGGGCTATGCTTGCAAAACTACCAGATGCTTGATGCAACTAGGACATATGTCTCCCGTCTCCAACATAACATATGACTTCACCTTGAATTCATTCCGGTGGGGCTCATTCATATCCAACACAGTATTTAAAGGGAATATTGGGACTAATCACCAACTGCCTTATAGTAGAACTTCGGCTTTTCGAAAAATAAACTGCTAAAGATTAAAAAATAGTGCACTATTACACAGTTTTACAATATCTTCTGCACAGTAGCGCAACACCTTTGATGTTCAGCGATTCCGCCGCGTGACGCTTTATTTTTAGATGTTATCAGAGTTCTGTTATGAAATTGAACTATATACTGGTGTAATTACTAATACAAAGATCAAACACTCAGAAAAAATGCTTCGATCCTGCTGAATTCGAACCGACAACTTCTAGCATACCGTGACAGACGCTATACCAACTAAGCCACGGAACGAACCAGCGGACCTCACGAATTTTTTACGTGCTTGCGGCGTATCTTTGTTTTTGGTTTTTCAACGACTTTTAGCCATAGCGCCATCTATGAGAAATCTATGATATTTCGTCACCTTTACAGCTACCAGCCCCGGCTAGAGATGTCGCTGTTCATTGTATTTAAATTTTTATTGAATTTATATTCAATTATTTTTATGTGAATTTACTCCACTAGTTTGTTATTATTATTAATACAAAGATCGAACACTCAGAAAAAGCTCCTTCGATCCGGTCGGATTCTAAAAAAATCGTTGAAAAACCAAATACAAAGGTACGACGCAAGCACATACAAAAATTCGTGAGGTCCGCGGGTTCGTTCCGTGGCTTACTTGGTCGGTTCGAATCCGGCTGGATTGAAGGAATTTTTTCTGAGTGTTCCATCTTTGTATTAACAATTATAACAAACTAGTGGAGTAATTTCACAAAAAAATAATTAAATATCAATTTAAAAAAATATATATACTGATATCTCAAAAATACCCCGACAGAGCGATACAGTGGGTAGGTGAGCTACCTACCAACCAGAAAAAAATAATTTGATCTTAGTAAAAGTGTTTTGGTTTTCGAGATACTTTTTTATTCTTTTTGGAAAAACTACTTTTTGTTGGATTTTATGCTATTATTGCCAGGTTTTGCTACAGATGGTTGGAATTTTTCTATTTCGAGTATTCTTAATAGTTTCTCCAAGTACTGCAACTGATATTTTACTGAGTAATGCCATTAAATGTGAATAAAGTTATTAATTTGAACCCTCGAGACCCTTGTAAAAAAATTCAAATTATTTTTTTCTGGTAGATATATGTAGAGCTCATCTACCCACAGTGTCTCTCTGTTGTGGTATTTTTGGGGCATCCTGTATAATTATTCGCATTTGGATGACTTACTTGTAACTTGAGCATGGCCGTCAGTTAAGTTCTACATTACTAAGTACAAGGTTCGGAGTATCTTGGTACTTATAAAATTAATTGGAACAATAAAATGCTACCGCTAGCAATGTCGTACCATGGTTTGTATTATCCAAACATGTCAAATGTCAATGTCAGAAACAAGCTACAAACCAAATCGATTTCCCCCAAGATTTTTTTCGTATGTTTTGTATTTAGTTTTGTCATTATTGACAAAATTTTCTTGTCAAAAATTAAAGTGACGAAAAAGCCATGAATCAGCTTGACTAATTATCGGATATTTTTATCGAATAATCAAAAGTCTTCAAATTCTGTCACATTTTAAATTCCTACACACGTACACAGAGCAGAGTGTATGCGCAACTGTATGGTTGGTAACTAATTATCTACTAATTACTTAGTAAAGAGAAATAAGTGACAATAAATAACGCACAATTATTCCCAACGCGTGTGGCGAGATTTTGATTTGTAGTTATTAATAAATTATTATTAAACATATTTGCAGTTGCCGTGCAGTGTTTCTATTGTCTAATTGACAATATAACGCTATGGGGTAAATGCGTCTGTGGGGCAATTGCGTTTTATTAAAATTCCCTATGACAATCTTAAGTGTACACGTTGACTGGCTTTGCAAGTTCACTACACACTACTCTCCGTGAAAAGGCCACGGTTTTAGAATACATTAGTTTGTAAATCTGAAAAATCGCAATTTCCCCATAAATGCTCACTTAGAATGGGCAGGGGTTACAAAAAGGGCTAAATGAAACCCGACCTGTTAAATGTTGAGTGCACTTAAAATGGAGCTACATGTAGCTGGATCATTTTCAGGTTACTTTTGTCTACCTAAAGACATTAGGTATATAAAACTAACCTGAAAATTACCCACTAACGCGCCATCTAACGGCAGAAAATAAAATCATTATTTTACTTGTGGTCGTTATTTGATATCCAGTGCAATCAAAGTACACTCACGAGTAATAAAATCGGGCAGATTACTGTAAATACAAAATAATAATAATTTAAATTTCCTTAAACGCTCGTAAGAATATTTCGTTGCCTTGCTACGCTTTTTGCCTTTTTTGACAATTTATTTAACAGTAATGCTTTGTATCGTTATCGTGTATTTTTTGACGTTTTTATATGAATACAATCAGTTGCCAATGTCATACCATAGTCAAACGTCAAAAGATACCTCCTCGGTTATCAATCAGATGTAAAAATAGAGTAGCAAAAATATATTTTAAACCCTATTTTAGAATAAATACGGTAACCTTATCGTCCTATACCTTTTTTTTCATGCTGCTCAAACCTATCGGAAACTTTGTATTGGGTGACATTCTTCATTTAACACTTTGCATGCCAATTAATTACACTTCCCTTTTTAAATTTTTTTTTTAACTTTTAAAATATTTTTTACACTATGGACACTAAAAAAAATTGCACCAAAACAAAACTTTGCGTACTGTCAAGCTCATACGAAAAAACACGTTTACAAACATGCCATACTGGATTTTTAAACTTGCACAATTATATATTAAATTATACCTATTGTATACTTGACCTGTTCCGTGCCAAATATTTTCTTGAAATAAAAAAATCTTATACACGAAATTCGAGTATTTTTTTCGTGCCGAATTAAAAAATTCACAACTTTGAGCCTTTTGTTTGTTTTTAAAACAGTATCATTGTCAGACGTAACTGCGCATATTACTCCTACTTCAGTAACTTCGCCAGTTGCAACCGCAGCTAAGATAACCACTTCCGCTCCAAAGTCTGCATCATCAGACCCTGATGTAGCCTTCCCAGCAGTACTAAAAGGCTCACAGAAACAAAGGGTACCACCTCCAGTCCCTCCTAGAGGTTCCCCTAAAGCCAAAAGAGGGGGAGGGAACTCCCAATCAACAATCGACAAAGGTGAATATACTATTAATATATCTGTCAATGATATACCTCCTCAGACACCAATTACAAGTAGTGACGATGATTTTGTGTTCTATGGGCATGATTTCAAATTTAAACCATCGGATGCGTGCAAAATAGCACCATCAATATCTGATACTTCAGTCCAAATTACTAAATTAGTTTCATCTAATTCTTTCCTTAATTATGTGGAAGAAGCTGACAGTATAACAGAGAGATCTCACCCAGGAAAAGATTTGATAGCACAACGTAACATGATGGCGAAATTTGCTGTTGATAAAATTGTGACGGAACATTTGGATTCTGGTGAATATGAAGGAACGTCATTTACTGAATCTAGTAGCGAAGAAGGGATCGTTATATATGAGATCAAAGACGATGAAATTGGGGAGAAGAAGACCGATCCTGACAGAGGAAGACAATCGAAAAGTCCATCGCAATTCATCAAAGGAGTTGTCAACCAAATAGGTGAAAAACTATCGCTTAAATCGCCAATTAAACCAAAATCGCAGACTGATACCTTGAAAGAAAGAGCTAGCGTTCATAATGTCAAATCATCAGATCTAATATCTGCTGCGAAAACTCTGAAAAAAACGACCAAATCCGAAAACTTACAAAAAGACCTCGAAAAAGAAGCTACAGAAGCTAAAAACGTTGGTAAAAGTGGCATTATATCTGGAATTTCAAAAAAATTCAATTTTAATCAATCTAAAAGAGATAAAAATCGCACTCAAGACAAAAAACTTAAACCCAAAATTGAAATCAAGACATATTCAGAAGAACATTCTAAAGGAATCAATAAAGAAGATATCGCATGTCATAAGAAAGCAACAACCAATATAGACATGTTCCAAAAACATATTTGGAAAGTGCAGTCTGATTCTGAAAATAGTTCGCGACGCAGTTCCTTTTCATCGTCTCAAGACAGTCAACGATCTCACAAGATGGAGTTAACAAAGCAAGTGTTGGTAAAGGAAACGAAGAAAAAACTTTTTGAATCTATAGAATTTTCTCAAGGCAGCACAAGTTCCGTTGAAATATTTACGTTAAAAACAGATATCAAACCTAAAATATCAAAAGTAACTGGTAATGTACAGGAGAAGGTAAAAAAATTCTCAGAAACAACTGTTTCAAACGTGCCAAAGAAAGTGCCAAGAAAAAAGAAGTCTAGTTTTAAGAAAAGATCGGAAAAGAAAAAGATTTATACGATGAAAAAAGATATTGAAGAAGTTTTGTAAATGATAAAACCTCGGAGGAAGAAAAATAAAAGTTCTGTTTTAATTTCGAATTGTGCATGAAGAAATATTGGCAAAAATTACAAATTCTATCATCTGTTTATGTTTTGTATCGTCTTCGTAGATGTGTTGTGATTTCGTTGTAGCTTAGTTTTTAGGTCAAACTATATTGGAACTGCAGTACTTATCTAAAAAAATCTTGTACATCAGCTTTATTTTATGTTTTGCCGAATGTACTGGAGTGTAGAATAGATTTTATGCTTTCACTCTCTCCTTTACTTTTACAACCTCTTCTATATTATCCATTGTATTTTTACTAATTTGCATGCTTATTTATTAATAATCTTTAGAGCTTATTGCAAATCATATTTATAGTTAGTTCTGTGTAGTAACTATAAATTGGTATGACTTTAAAATATGGATTTTTTTGTAAAGTCGCATATTACCCTGAAATGGTATATTTGTGTTGTCACTAGTTTTTGTAAAATTCTGCAACGTAACTGAGTCTATAAACTAACTAGTGGGACTGTACAAAAAGTCTTAACTCTAGTTTGGTAACGGTTACACGTTTTACATTATATCAGCATCCCTTGTACGCTCATGTGTTTCATTATTCTTTAGAAATTTTATGACGTTTTTGCCTTTTTGTTTCATTTTGCACACATCTTTTAAAATGTATATAGAAAAATTTATTGCATTGTTCCCTATATAGAGCTATCTCATTCATGTGATTTATTTAACTAATTCATCTTCCATTATCCCCTGTTAACGAAAGACTAAGCTAGAATAGCTAGTAACGCTAGTTGCCCATCCAGCTGGCGCGCCTCTATCGTGCTGTTCAACACCTCCGCCGCCATTCGAAGAGCATCCTCCAGCGCGCACAAGCCGGACAAACTCGTCATCAACAACGTCGTCCAGTGCGTCGGGGCGACGTCGAGGCGCATCAAGCGCAGCCAGCGTAATGACGACGTCATCCGCGTCATCGCTTGCGTTGACGCCGGCGGCGTTAAGTAACGCACGGAGCAATGAAGCTAGGTATATTAGGAATTATTTGAAATATCTGGATCCACTGACGATGACATTGTGTTCATTGTTAAACCCATCCAACAATAAAAAGACTTCATTTAAATAGCAACTTACCGCCTACGCTTGGAAGGTTCAATTTGCAATGATTCTTCATTTAAATTACCACGATTTGAATTGAAAGTAACAGCTGTTACAAATAACAGCAGACACAGCCAAATCAATTAAGTTATTGCACGTAAAAACATCGTCAACAATGTGCAGGTTTTTTTAGCAGTAACATGATCTATTGTGTTATTACTCAACATCGAGTATATAACCAGAAATAGAGACGACATGTCATTTAATTTGTTTGAAAACTATTTTGCCATATCATTGCTGTGACAACTGCGCTCCGATTGAGCAGCCCGAATTCGAAACAATTGATGGGTGTCGTCAATCGTTTAACATTTAATAACCGATGAAATGTGATTCGGTTTGTTTTGTAATTAGATGTTTTGCTGTTTTTCCCACACCACCGAATGGAACCCCTCAATGTTAGATATATTATCTTTATTACAATTTACATAATGTAACCTATCACAAACTCGAATATTTTTTTTCCGACATAACGTTTGTTCGAATTTTCATTACACAGTAAACCGTATTACAACGAAACCGCTGTTCTTTCAGGATATATTGGATGTTTATCGCAAAGACACGATTAGGTTCAGTTAAGTTAGGTTAAGTTAGGTGTAAAAGAAAAACATTTTCCTCTCAAAATTACTTTCGAGGTTATGAAAATTCGAGCAAATGTTATTTCTGGAAAATGTCATTTCGGACTACTAATAGGTAACCATATAAACTACTTCCAGGCTATTGATCAGCGCCATCTAGATATAACAACGGAATTTTTTTTTAGCTTTTTCAGAGCTACGATCTGTAGCATATAGATTACCAATTCTCCCGAGATATTGGTCCAAGGTAGTAATTAAAATTTGCATAATTGTAAAGACTTAGAGAAGCTAAACGGTTGTGCCTTGTGCCGTATGTACACGTTAGGCTATTTTACTGTTTCCTTTTTCATTCACCTTTGAATGTGTGCAGCGTATGTTGGACGCCGCCGGCGTCTGTGGAGGGCTCCACCCCCACCTGGACGGAAGGCACGCCCAGCTTCACGGAGTCCAGCAGTAGTGAACAAGGTAAATGTACACTTTAGTTATTTTTTACATCTGAACGAATCTTCTCGACAACAGCTGTCTTCCTTAACGCAAACATTGCACAATGAACTTTGTTTCGATGAAATAAGTTTAAAATTGACAAAACTCTCGTGAAGAAATTTTTTCGCTTAACTTTTATTCGCTATTAGCGTGGACAAAACCGAGATGTTTACTTAGTTTTCCATTAGATAAAACTCGACCATATTGCTCTGGGATAATGTTTACTTTCGTTTGTTACAGTACAAAAAATACATTTGATAAACAGAAAATTAAAAAAAATATTTAAATAAGACTTACCGATGATATGAAATACCACCATGGGTAATATTATTGGTGCTGTTATCATTTTTGCACTCCAAAACAGCACAATAAGGCATTTTTTACGACGCGAGAAAATTTACGCGAAAGAAATGACACAATAAAGCAACTGAGCTCAAGTAGGTGTAACTAGGGCTACTTTTGACACTCGTGTGATGCTAACTAACCACTTCTGCTCTATTTATTGATTTGTTCTGTGCAAGAGGTTTATAATGTCATTTAACAGGTTACCCCATTACCCCGGCGCGCGGGGCTACTCCCTCCGAAGGACGACGGTCCCCCCGCCCACCACCTCCTCCAGCGCGTACGCTCCCACCCAACACTATCAACTGCCTCACCAGTGAAGTGGTGAGTCTTATTAACCTTGTCTATTGATTGAGTAGTGGTTTAGATCAAGCTCCTTGAAGTTACACGTTTCATTGTAAGTTCATATCAAATTTGAGAGTGATAAAGTAATCATTAATCGCCAATTGCTTTTGGATCGACGAATTTACCTATACTTTGGCGTTAACTTGAACCAGTGCTAATAACGTCAAAATGACAGTTAGTTACTACAGTTACTAACCACACTGCACTAACACTCATTCTAAAGTTAAGTTTGTCGATCTGCGTAATCTATCAAATGGGTAGCCGAATTATTTCTTTTATAAATTCAATAGGGTATTTGACGAGTTTTAAATAATTTTCTTGGTTTTTTTTGTTAGCAATAAAACAGATATGAATAAATGTGCAAACAGATTTGAAATTCGTTAAAAAATAAAATAATTACAGGCATTTCTAAACAATTTATAACTTCTAAAAAACAACAATTATAGTTTGTAACATAACAACCGTAATGGCGGCTTAAAGTGAAAAACTTTAATTATAAACCTATTATTATATATTGCTTTTCCTGTGTAGTTTCCAGGACATTTAGCGAAATGCGGTAAGTCCCCAATATATCCAAAACAATGCAGTGTTTTTTCAACACTGGCCGGTTATTTTAATTTTTGATTTTAAGGTCTAATAGGAAAATAAAAAAAAATTGTCGACTTGAATTTTTTTCATTCAATAATTGTTTTAATTTTCTATAAATACCAGTTTGTTGAGTGGTTCGAGCTTGATGTTGCCTTCGTGTATTTTTTTATTTATTAAACTATAAATAATCAATGTTAAATGATTGGATTTACAAAATCTAAAATAAATCGTTTTGTTAAATGTCAATTTTTTTCAATAAAGATTTAACAAGGCTGTACTAAGTCGATGTTAAAAGATGGTAATTAAATTGATACTTTATGTTTAATTCTTATTTATTTAAATATAACGTTACTATTGTACATTTTCACTTTTTTCTTCCGCTAAATGTGTTTACGTGTGCAGTTTATTTTTTATTTATTAGTGAGTTTTATTCAGAAAACGCTAATACTCTGGCGACACAGAGACGGCCGCGGAAGCGTTCCGGGTTTCATATATTTATATACAACGTTTTTATATGTAACGATATATAAATAAATATCTTCGGTATTACTTAAGATATCGAAAAACGAATTTCAAATAAGTACATTTTCAGCACGCTCTTACGAATTTATTGAAACGCAATTTTTTTTAGTCAAATACCATATTGTGTAATCATGTGTTGCTATATTTTCAGTAACTTGAATGATTAAATGTTTTTTTATAATTAAAATTTTGCGCGAATCGACTTCATAGAGTTTGTTCTTTTAACAAAGTTGTATCTAAACACTTTTCTAACACAGGTGGAGGTATCACTGCCTTTACTAACATAATAATATAATATAGCGTATAACAACAAGGTGAGACCGTATTTCAAGAGACATAAGTTCTAATGTCGCGTGATATTAAAGATACTGCATTAGTCGACTGTAATCGGATTTTTAATTAGGAATTGTAAACTGATATTTAGTGGGTTGCTATTATTGGATGAAACAAAAATAATGTTGTCTTAAAGATCTACTTTACTGATTCACTCAGTAGGTGAATCATTTTACTAGCAGTAGATGAGCTAAGCTCGCTAAACAGTAATGTGAGCATTACTGCGTTCAGGTTTTTGAAAGGTAAGTGTGCTGGTGAAATTATAGGCACATGAAATTTGTCAACTTACGCTCAGTGGCAGTGCCCCTATTGCAGATCTTTGCGATTTAAAGCTCTGAGTGGCACTACAACTGTCATGGATAGGCGCGTCGCTTACCACCAGACACACGGCTTGTCCATCACGTCACTTTGTATTATAAAAGAATGACATCAAATAAATTATATATTTTTAATAATGTCATACCCTTTGTATAATAAACTTTCATATGATCAAGCAAAAGTGCTTGTATCATGTGAGAGTCATAAAATATAATACGTACTACAATTTATTTGTAAATCCGGAAAAAAATAGTTTCATTTCCTATGTGCAACAATCACGAAAACCTAGGCACTCGATGTAAAAAAAGTTATCGACATCATTTTGCAGATGTAGAATTCTAACACCGACGTTGCGATTTATACTTAGGTATTAATTTGATAAAAACAAGAAATTGATAACAGAAAAATAATCTCCTCGCCTCGTATACCTTATTACTGAGGGTCGTGACTCCTCCGCGGCAATAGTCTCCGCATAGCGACGCTATGCTATCTGTGCCGGTCTTTGGCATAGTGGAGCGTATCATGAACACCCACGAAGAAAAATAATAGTAGTAGATTTTATTGAATATCATGATGTGTTATTACCATGATATTCATTTAAGATTTGTGAAATTGTGTTTTCTTTGTGATCGATCTTTGTAATTAGAAGTATTCATATTAAATTAATCTTGAACCTTTCCTTTTTGACTGATTCAATTTCAGTGAGTTAACTGAGAACTGAATCAATCACTATACAATTAATTAAATGGCAACATTATTTTTAAAAGTGACATTAGTAGCTGTCAGTTTGTTATATCTTTAATTAAAAATTCGATTACAAGCACCAGTTACCACTTTCGATTAGGTAGACTGTCTGCCGGATTAAATAACATACACACAAAATAACTTAGAAAATAGAACGTTCATCACCACCGGTTGAAATACTGTCTTAACCTTTTTAAGCCTTATATACTGGATGCCTTGAATTATTTCTTGATCTACAAATTGATTTTACTCGTGTAACTGAACAACTATCCACTAAAATAATGTCGGGTAACTGCTGTATCGTACTAACTGCTGTATCTGTAAGATACGCTCTGGTTGTAAACATCATTTGAAAAAGGTAACCTATTCATCTCAGTATTCTCATATTATATTGAAATAACCATTGTCAAATGCTGTACTTAAATAATGGTATTTTCATACCAGCATCGCAGATTGGTTTATCGATTGTGGGAGTATGACTATGAAATAGAAATGAAATGTTGAACTGACTTCAGCAAGGCTGGGGGCTAAAAAGCCCGCTTTGGCAGAATCATAATATGATTCATTGACATTTCATATTATGAATTTCTTACAACACATAACCACTGTCAAATAGATGAATTGCGTTATATGAATTATAAGAAAATCATAATAAGAATTGTCAATGAATCATGTTATGATTCTGCCAATACTGCCTTTTTAACCCTGCTGATCAGCCCGTGGACAGGGTTGTCAGGAGGCTTGTGTCTCGGGTGAGCAGCCCCGAGTGCACATATAGTAACTCCCTATTTTCCAGATAGGTACCGGAGCTGTTGGCACACTACTGCCCGTTGTGTATTGCACAACTAACGGTTGCCACTATTAAGCCGTTGATATAGTAAATGAAATATGTATTGTCAAATAAATAAATGAAAGTATTTTTATTTATTTATTTGACAATACAGACAAAAGATTTTTTTTTACTTTACGACTGTTCATATCTCAGCTATTCAGTCACACGAGTCGTATAATTTGCAAATGAAGTAATAATTAAAAGTTGCCCTTAACTTACACGCTTTATAAAATTGAATAAAAATCATTGAGTTTTTTGTACCACAATTTTTCTAATATTTTTTATCATCCTCTTCAGCATGAAATTTACAATTTGATACTAAAAAATTCAATTTAGAGCTTCGTTTTATGTAATTATCTGTTATTTTTGTAAACAGTCATATTTATTTGTTAATATTATGCTCCCCGAATTTTGTGAAAAAATAAAGAAACAAAAACAAATTCGAAAAAAAAAATTCAAAGCAAAATAAAGACAGAACAGGTCCAAAAATTAAGTTAGCGTAGTAGCGTAGTTAATAGGAACATCGATTTGAAACAAATATTGTTAAAGATAAGTGTGAACAAATGTTTGTTTACAAAGAATAGAATTTCTTAAGGCGACTTTAAACTAGACGCTTATGTAAGTGCTACAGTGGCACCAATGTCGTGTCACGCGCGCGCCATCGTACAGACACAATTAGTGAATTAAATATTACTGAAAAACTACAGACGCACGGCTGGCGCGTCATAAACGCGCCACTGCACTGCTACAAGCAGTCTGCACTACAAGCGTCTAACTTAAAAGCGTCCTATCTCTTTGTTCTCAGAGAAATTTGCCTTACGCACGAATATTACTATTCCATTAATTAAAGTTATTAATTTTTTATACATTTTTATCATAATTGTACGTTACAATTATTAGTGTTACCAAGTGTAAAAAGTTCTTTTAATAATGGAATATGAGTCTACGAATAAATATTTAATATGTATCAATAAAAAAAACTCAATGATTTTTTAAATGACAATCCGAGATAGAATAAAAAAATTTGCAATTTTGAAAATTTCACTAAGTAAACATTTTTGAGATTCTATCTGCGTGTTGTTCCTAACAATTTTTCTAGCATTTTTACACGCAAAGTTTTAAAGTGTTTTGCAGCATTTTTTACAGTGTAAATTAATTGCGTTTTTTTTGGACGCTGCTTGGAATGGTGGGTTTGGTAGATGCACCTCAAAGAACAAGTAGACAATGATTATAAATGATAAATATAATCATTATGAGACATATACTTAGCCCAAAGGGGCTTAATAGTAAAAAATGTCGACATGTTAAAAAATTGTCGTTGATTTTTTTTAACCTACTCGGATCTTTTTTTGTGTGAAAACCCCTACGTATATGTCTTAAATATGTTATTTATTCGCTTGAAAGTCTGTTTATTTATAAACAACTACGCGCTAGCTTATTAGATTTACCATTTTTAGGAGCTTCATGTCATAACTTTTTTGAAAATAAAAAAGCAACAAAATTGGGTGCTTCCATTTTGAGGAACGCGAAAAATAATTTTTAATGTTAAATGTTTAAAAAAAGAATAACATTTTTAGTAACGAAAACTAGCAATAAATTCGTGTTGATTATTTCGATAAGAGATATTTTCTTTTTTACTTAAGCGTAATTTTGAACGCTAGAGTGGTGTGTAAGTGTGTTAATTTTTAATATAGATGCCAAATTATTTTCTCTGTGTATTAAGTGTTCAACTGAGTAACATGTATTAGTATTTTAAATATTACTTGTAAAGGCTTATTTTATAAGTATAGACATATAAATAATTAGCTAGATAGATTTGAACCCTTATTTTGTCTATAATGTTAACCTACTTTCACTTGCTGACGTATTGTTAAGAAACACAAGGTTTGTTCAAGTTTGATACAATGTCACGAAATGCACGCTCATAAAAAAGTGTCACTGTACCACCTTTCTATTTAAAAATAATGTCTTACACGACTTGTGTTAGTAAAAACTGTTATATACGAACTTGCTCTTGAAAAAAGTGGCATAATTATAAAATAAAAAATTAAAAAAGTGTAATATAGTATAGTGTTAATCTGTACTAAAAAAATGTATTATAGTAGTAATTTGTTTTTCAAAAAGGTGCTATAATAGCCCTTGAAGGAACTAGCGTATTACTTTTTTTTTAAATGTTATATAACAACTTGTTTCTTGAAAAAAATATCATACAACACATTACTCATAAAAGAAGTCATAGCAAAAAGGAACTAACGTGACCACGTAGAAAAAAACGTCAAATAAACGGTTCATTTGTTGCTATTAAAAACTATGCAGACACTAGCAACACACTTGCATTATAAATAAATAGGTGGCTCATAATAATATACAGATCGATCAGGTTATCTTCAATATGAGTTATGGTAGGTTTTCAGTGGGGAATAGTCCATAAAACACAACCAACTTCCATTGGCTTAAGGCATAATATACATTAACAATATTGTCGCTTAATTATGAACAAATAAAACGCCTGACAGTTTTTTTCGACCAAGCAAATTGCTGTCTTTTTGATTACGAGAATCAACATGGCAAGTCAACTCGATTGAGATTGATAGAAGAACTAGCGTAATTAGCAATGCACAGGTGCAACATAGTAAGATAGATTATCTAGGCTCTTGAGAAAAGAATACTGCATTATTGCTTACCGCAAGTGTGACGTCCTTCAAATTGATAATGTTGTTTGTTTTATAAGTAAACTTTAATGGCCGGCGAATTATTTACATGTCTAGTGTATTTGTTTTTGGAAAAGATTATTTTAATAAGTTTCCTTATTTTCCTTGGTTATTTATGCGATTTATAATTAAGATTATTGCATAAGACAGTACTATATTACGGTACTTTTGAAATCTTCTCCGAGCCGGCTTCTCTTTTGATAATATCCTCTGTTGGCCACTACAGAATGTTTAACGTATTTTATCGTGTTAGTGTTACACCCTTTACATATAATTGACATGTTATATACAACTTAGTCCATCCGTGTCTCTACAATGGATTTACAGTGACGTTTGTTTTTGTGTTGCTAGCGTAAAATATTTATTTACAAAATGTTACTTCTTATAACCGTTAGGGGGCGCTGTACAATTTCGCCACCAACTTGTTACTACAGTCACTGCAAATTCATGATTAAGGCACGGCATACTTTTTTTTTCTACTAAGGCTTTGGCTACGCGAAGGTGAACGTTAAATAAGAAATCTTATAAAATAAGCCTACAAAATAAAGTTGCGACTGAATAATATTATCGATCAGGAAAGAACTGACATCATCTTTTTTTTTACCATTAAAAACGGGGTGGAGAATTATCTATTTCACCCCGTATATCGTATTAAAAATACCTGTAGATGCATTTTATTGAATAACATTGTATCAAAATCATATCAATTGGTTTTGCATAGTACAAATAAAAATCAGTAATTTTAAGTAGTTTGTTAAAGAACTACTGTAGCGTGAAAGGGATGGAACATGGCTGAAAAGGTAACAAACTAACAAGACAAGAGATTTGGATGTAGCTTAACCATCTCGTTTTCTAACTTGGTCTGCACTGTGTACAAAAGTTTCTTCACTTGGACCTCACGGTGTACAAAGGTTTTTTAACTTGGTTCTCACGGCGTACAAAGATTTTTTAACTTGGACCTCACGGTGTACAAATGTGTTGTAAATTTACGTTCGCATTGCTTATCTCTTCATTTTTTTAAATAGACCAATTTAAATTGTTCGTTAAAAAGTTAGGGATATTATAGCGAACATAAAAATAATATCTAACTGCAAAGAAGTTTGTATGTTTTTTTAAGTTTTCACCCATTTAGGTACTTGGGTAGGCTAAGATTCTACTATACAGCCTCTTCATATATTAATAGTAATTTTACAACCTGCTATACGCTACAGTATACAAAAGTATCTTCGGTTTTAACAAAATAGAAGTATACCCTCGGATGTTAGTAAAATGTTGCACTCTTACGTAATACGCATCCCTCTACTGATTTAAACTATTGTAAAAACACCAATAGTGATTGTTTTATTATGGTTACATGGACATGGCAATACTGCAGAATATCGCTTAGTATAATTTGTGGAGTTTGAAAAACGATAAATAGTAATAAAATCAGGCCCTTTCTAAGTGGAATTATATCAAACGCTTTAATTTTCTTACGTGCTCTAAACACCATAAAAATGCCAAAAATAGAACTTGATAAAATATCATGTTTTAACTGCCTGGCTTTTAGCGCTTTTTCCCGGGAATTTCGAAACTGCACCGAGACTCGATTTTTTTTCCTACTGTGCGCCATAAGTGTGGTCACCCTTTAAATGACAATGGATAGTGTACGGTTGCTCTCGAGGAGAAACTGTAAATGACAGATCAAACTTGTATACCACTTGTTGCTACAGTGGCGCCTCTATGGCGTTGCAGCCGCGTCACTACTCATTTCCACACAATATCTAGTCTGCAAAAGTGGCGCTGCAGCTGCGCTTTTAAATACTCTATGAAAATTAGCAGTAACGCGGCTACATCGCCACGGCGCCACTGCAGGGATTCTATAAGTGTCTATTTTAAAGGCGCCTTTAGGTATTGACACAATTATTTCTATTCACCTTACAACGTCCGTGAGTTCGGCAACGACAAAAAAATTGCAATTCTCGTAAATTAAAAATAATTTGTATTTAGGAAAATAATCAAGTTTAATTAATCTTTGTACAGTTACACGAGACGTCGTCGTTCGCATGCAACGCTAATGGGCGTAATTTACAATTTTTACGAATATAAATGGGCTGACTGTCAATACATTACCGACGCGCACCTTTTTTATTTTTTATTATTTATCTTTTTCCACAGTTCTGCGTATTTTTTATTCGTTTTTTATTTTATTCGTATTTTTTATTATTATAAAATTTTTTAATTGAATATTTTAGTCCCATAAACTGAACATGTTGACTTTTGAGTTCGATTAGCACAGGTTGAAAATCAAAATTTGAGCTACGTTATGACTTTCTATATAGTATTTTTTAAGCTTATTTCAATTTTCATGCAACAACCGAGTAATTCTGTTTGTAGATTTTACAATTTGAGATGATGCTAAAAAAAGCTTCGTTTCATTATTTACATCACAACATAGAACATGAAATTTTGAAGCGAAATGTACTCGTTTAACGCCATAACTCAAAACAATAATTTAGTTACCAGTTAGTTGTCGCTAGATGGCGTTCGGATCTTAAATAAATAAAATAAAACTTGCTATCAAAGTGTTCACACGAAGTGTTGACATCAAACATCGCATTTTGTAGTGAAAGAGAGATAAAAAAGCTTAGGTCCTCAGCTGCACTGCCCACCTTGTTTCCAAGTGAACTTGCACTTGTGTCCTTTCGGGGAGAAATGACCACAATTAAAAAGGACCACTTCTCAAATTGATCATTACTTGAATTGACCACTTCTTGAAATGAGCATTTAATTTTTTAATTATATATATTTTTTTAGACACTTTCGTCAATTAGGACCATGCCCAGACATTTATCTAAACTAAAAATGAAAATGAAATGTTGAAATGTTTTATTTGCCTGTTTTTTCCAAATGGTTGCGAAATCCAGTTGTGATGGACGAGAGACGTTACCCTCCAGGGCGATAAAAAGCAACGTCTAATGTATATACTTAAAGATCCATCGTCAATCTTGTGGTAATGTTCCTAATCCGAAGCCGAAACATATTGAATTGTAAAAGTGGTCAATGCTAGAAGTAACCATTTCAAGAAGTGTTCTTTTGTAGAAGTAGCATTTAAAGAAATGGTAACTTCAAGAAATGTTCATTTGTAGAAGTGGTTATTTGAAGATGTTGTAATTTCTCATTGTGGTCCTAAACCGCCGAAAGGAAGAATGGTCCAAAGTACGGGTTTGGCTAGCGGTTACTTTTTAATGATCGCTATTATTATTCACTTTGAAGTAACGTTTAATTCATTTTGAAATGTTTATCCGCAATACCCTTCACAGTTTTACTGGCTTTAGGGCTGTCGCATTATTCGTTTAATAATATCATGCGGCGTATTTTTTTTTGTTTTGGATCAATTTTGTACAATTAACTTATTTGTGTTTACAATATTTACACGGTATTTACACTGATCTAATTATTTCTTGGTTCATAATTATAGAATTTAATAATAATTGTAACTTTTTCATTGCAAAAAAAAAACCGACTTCAAAGTGTGCTTATCGGCTTTTTTCAATTTCCGTGAGATGGATGAGGGAGATTCTGACTTCTTGGTGACAATGGGACTGTTACGGTGTAACAATAATGGAATTTTCAAAATCGGTGCATAATTGATGGAGAAATTGATGAAGACACGGACATGTCTATAAAATTTGAGGATTTCCTTCGATTTTCATGGGATCCCTCATCAGATTCTGACTTGGCGAAAACGGGACGACCACGAGAGTGCACCTTTTCAAACAAAAAAGAATCTACAAAATCGGTCCACAATTGACGAAGACATCTGAAAATATACATACAGTCGAACGTGTAATCTCCTCCTTTTTTGAAGTCGGTTAACAATAAAAGTTAACTACATTGAATAGCGCTGTCGCTAGTCTCTTCAAAACGGCGATCGCGCATGATTTTGTTTGTAAAATACGTAATAAAAAAATATGTCGTAATGTAACAGAGACTGTTAGTGAAACGGTGACACAAGTTAAGTGACTCTGGAACGTCGTTACTTAAAAAGTCACGGTGATACTATATGATGGCTGATCACTGTGACTTTTATCGTGACGTTATTTATCACCCACCGCTAGTGTCTACGTTACCTAAGCAACCCGCACATTCTATGTATTATTTTTTCCGTTAAAAAAATTGTAAGTAACGCCCATTAGAACTGAGAGCTTAAGGTTAATAGTTAATATCGTGCATAGTCTTTTTCTAAATAAAATGTTAGTTTTTCGCCGCCATCTTCTATAATACTGTTAATAATGTACTAAGTTAATGGTTGTCAGTTGTTAAAAAAAAAAGATTTACTGTTCGCTATTATAAAACACGTGTAACCCGCTTAATGTGATTGTAAACTATAATAATATTAATTTACCCTGTATTCGTTGATCTGTAAATGTTTGAAACAAAAAAATAGTTGAATTTTAAAATTTTACTGTCGAACTAAATTTAAATAAGTTCTAGGTTTTATTAAATAGTGCTGGGTCATGGAAAAGCAATCATAGAGAAAAAATATTTTTTAAACAAAGTAAAGTATTTCGGAAAACAAAATTCTTTGTAGGTAAGTATTTCTCGAAAAATATTTTAAAAAATTCCAACCATTTTAAAATGATTCCAACAATTACCCAACACTATAAATAGCAAACATATAACACAAGAAAAAAATTACATCCACTTATATTTGAATTATAGTCAAATACAAAATCCATTCATTATGTTCAGTATTTACAAATAGCTTGATAATTACAGATCAACTACATTTAAAACCTTTTTGTGAGCGGTGGCTAAGATGAAAAACGAATATAATACAATTAAATAGGTACATATATAGGGCACCTACGGCAAAGTAGAGACATAAAAAAAACGGAATCCACATATGTGTGCCGTGACGAATGAATGTCTAAATGACAGACTTATAAATGAGAACCAGACTAAACATAATTTCACACATATTATAGTTACAGTATTCTTTTCCTACCAAAAACAAAACGTATTATCTATTTCTTTTTTCACTTGTTTACCGACACACACAAAGCCGTAAATCCATGGCAGACGCCATTTTTTAAAGCGGCCGGTGTGTCCATCTTATTAAAATATTTGATCCATATCAGCACAAGAGAAAATAAGTTTTATTGATAAATAAAAAAAGGATTGCGCCTCATGTTGCCGACAAGTTTATTACTTTTTATATTATATATATATTAGTCCATAAGATACTTATATAGGGGTTATTTAAAAATACTAGATGTGCAAACTTAGTCTTTTTTGTTTGTACAAACAAATTTAGTTTCATGACTTTTCACAAAACACAATATTTTTAACCAAAATAAACTTTTAAATTTTCGTTGCACTATCTATGACACTTTTTAGATCTATATTTGGTAGAATAAGTTACTCCGCGCGTCGCCTCCCACCCCCGTACTGCACAGACTTATTGCCGTTAGAACGATCAATTTAAATCTATTTGTGTTTGTATGAAAGTAAAATATGATGAATTATTAAAAGTCATGGACCAAAAGTTGTTGTTTATGATTTTGGTAATATAGTCCTGAGGGGTTGTTAGAATTTTAAAAATATAGTTGCCTGATTCAAATTATTACATAAAATAAAAAGAATTAAAAACAAATCATATTGTACCACTCATGGAAGAATGGCATAAGTGGAGTTACATCAAAAACGATCGCTCCAGTAGATACAGCAAAACATACACCCACATCCTCTACAATTCTTGTAACTCTATCGACCAATATTGTAGTTAATATTAATAATAATAATAATAACGCAACACTCATAGCCCCGCACTAGGGAAACCCTGTATCACGGATGCCATGGACACACACATAGATAGACAACCACAAATTACACCCAAACTTACGAGAGAAATAAATAAACATACAAATATTTCTTCCGACCCGGGAATCGAACCCGGGATCTTTGCGTGGCAGTCTAACATGGTAACCGTTCGACCACGGAGGCATATTATGTTTGGTCTGCTTCCCATTTAAAGTCTATGGCCTGAATAAGCCAGGGAAATTTCGACTGTGTACTCGCTAGTGTCATGTCGGCAGATGCCGCGGCATTCCATCGACTGTGGTACGCTCGTGGGTCAAAGTGTGTGGTGGGTGGCCATAAGATCCTCTACGATGCTCTCCCCCGCCGCGCCGTTCGTTAATTTATGCTGGCCCTACGAGCCCTTCAAATGTGCTCAGCTTAGCCTTAAAAACAAAAAATTAAACTTTTAACTCATTTTCTATAACTTTTTCCAAATTTAGGTTAAGCCTCTGTTTGACCGGAGGTGTATTATATGAAATTAGCATTTTTAGCCCAATTTCGATGAATGTAATAAATGGGATCCTCAATTAATCTAAAATTGATATACTACTTTTGGTACTTATTCACAAGGGTATACGAAAATAGCCTTTATGTGACTTAGACAAGAAATACATTCGCTATGTGAAGATGCAAAATAATACTCTGAGATTAAAACCCTTCTTAATACTATTGCACCTTGTTGTTGAAAGCTAAAGTAGATTTATTTAAAAATGTGTGAATTTTCAAAACTTACATAAATACTTACATAAATTGTAAACTGTATTGTTAATTGTAAATGAATACAACTAAAAAATAAATATGACTTAGGAAATGAAACTAATATCCCGGATTTAAATCGCGTATATTTGTTTTTTCAAACAAACGCAACGTTTCGGGCCCTTTATAGTTCCCATAGTCACGGTTGACTGAGGTGGTACAGTCATCAACCAGTTATATCTTATATTAATGCAAACCACCCTATTTTTTCACTATAGTTACAAAAGTTATTAATTAAATACCTTTTATTTAATTTTACAAAAAAACATTCCAATTTACGCTACATTATATTTTACAAATTATTTTATTTTAAGTTTAACAATATGAATTTTTATTAAGTTCAATAAAAAATAATGGAAATTAGAATAAATTAAACCATATTAATTAGCACTGCAGTCTTATGTCTCTTTGGGATTTTTCATCAGAGGAAATACTGGATCCCAAACTGTGGTACGGAGAAACCATTTTCCCTGTTGTAATTAGGATTTTTTTTTAATTTCAATGGCCTCTCGCAGCATTCTGGGTAGATAACGGACTTCTTTTGCAAGGATCTGGGGTTTGTCAAACTTCATTGAATGCGTAGGTTTATCCATGACGTGCTCGCAGACTGCAGACATCAGCTATATGTTCTTTGACGGGAGTACAAATACTTCACTTCGTTTGTCCAATATAAGAGAGACCGCACTCACAGTGAAGCTTGTAAACTCCTGGATCTTGTAAGGGAACTGAGAAATTTAAATCCGGAAAAATAGTTTCATTTACTATCTATAACAATCGCGAGAACCTAAGAACTCGATAAATATGAATTGTTACACTCATGAATAGGTACAGCTTACCTATTTCTTCCTTCAAGCAGTATTGTGAGCATTAATGCTTTCCAGTTTTGAAGGGTGTAGGTGAAACTATAGGATGGGACTTGTTAACGTTCACATCAAATCAAATAATTTTATTCGTCATCATGGGTACATTAAAGATGTTAACATTTTATGTTCGCCATGACGTACCATCAAGGCATACGAATTATACTGTTATTATTAGTTATACTTGTCCAATACTTCCAAATAATAATAATAAAATAATAATAATCGTTAAGAATAGTCATAAATCACTGATTATAGCCTTCCACCTTCACAGGACAGCGAAAAACAAAGTCTTAAAATCGACAATAGTTAGGACATTGTTAAAAAAAAAAAAAAAAAAAAGGACATCAAAACAAAAGTAATTTAATTAAGATAATAATTCAATTAAATACTCAATTAATGTGCGTTTAAATTCTGCGAAATTTCAATTCTGCCTCGACTGTAATGGAAATTTATTGTAGATTTTGGTGCCATTGCGATTATACTCTTCTCAGATAGTGACGTTTTACATTTGTTTGGTGTAGTTGGTTAGGATGTCGTGCTCTTGTAACTATAGGAAAAAGTTGAGAGTTGTCTCAGGATATTGTTACTTGAGGTTGTTATGGATATGCGAATGGCTCACTTGTTGTATTCAAGAATACAACTAACTGTACTCTACTTTTGAAAATTCACACAAATTCATTTTGGTTTCCCATTTTAACTTATATACCAATATCAATTCATTGAATCAGACACCACTCACAAAAACGTAATCTGATATGTAAAAAAAAGAACAGTTTTATTAATGTCGTTGTTACTATTATATCGATATTGTATATTTTGTTGTTGTTATCTATTTAAGGCAAACGAAATGTAGAATAAACATTTGAAGAAAATTTGTTTATAGAATTAATCCTTGTAATTGAACCTTACGATCGGCATTCATTTTTACATTTGGTCGGCATTCCCAGTTGGGGCAAACGACTTTTTAAAAGTCTTTGATTGCAGTATTGTTTACTTTTAAAAATAAAGTATTTATTGAGATTTAATGTGAAATAAGTCCACTAGTTTTGTTATGATTACGAATAAAATAAAATCGTATTTAAATATAAAAGTATAAATAGTAAAAATATAAGTATTGAATATAAAGATCGGACATAGAAAATTTTTTTCGTCAACCTGGTGTGACTTAACCCACGTCCGTGCTGCACCGTCGCATTGCTCTCACCATCTGAGCCATGGGTCCAGTAACCGAGTCGTCGAAATTCTATACGACATCTAGTGAGAAAATTTTGAAAAACCTCAAAAACAGTAGGCAAAAGCTAGTCTGTGAATATGAAGGAAATGTGATATACATATACAATCCATTTTTTGCATTTCAGTAACTTTGTACTTTAAGATACGAATTTGAGAAAGTCAGGCGACGATGTACTACTATTTAAAGTTTTGTGTCTAAAATTACAAATCACGCAGAATTTGTATAATTTTTTCTATAAATATTTTATGTAATTAGTAGCAGAAGAGCTTCTTGGGAAACCTTATCTATTTCTGCCGCCAAGCGGAATGTGACCATTACTGTGTTCCGATTTTGAAGGATAAGGGTGCTGGTGAAATTACAGGCACACGGGACTTATGTCTCAGGATGACGGACACAGTGGCAGTGCCCCTCAAATATTTGCGATTTAAAGCTCTGAGTGCCACTGCAATTGTCAAGGCGTGTCACTTATCGCCAGTCGCACGACTTGTTCGTTCCGTCACTTGATATCATAAAAAAAAATCTACAAAATTTAGTGACAGTTACAGACAAGTTGGAGTTTTTTTATGAGATGTTAACCAATTTTGCAAGAGAAAGACGGGTGTGGGTAAAAGGAATTCACTGACCTAATTTAAGTATGTTGCTCTCAGGTTTAATAAGGACTACATCGTCGCGACGATGTATATCTATATCTACGACGTAGTAAGGCCGTGACATCTATTTTCAAAATAACCACGCACTCATACCATCTATAAAAAAGATATATTGTTTAAAGTCTAACCTGGAAAACATTCGCTTTGAGCTTACAAAACTTGAATGGCTTTTAATTTTTGCCACTAAGATAAGGTAAGTGTTAAGTTTGTTTAATTTTATCAAAAATAATTGAATTAAATTTATTTATTAATTTAAATGTTTATGTAACTAGTCCACCAAGAATAAAACATAATAATTAATAAATAAAATTGTAGGTAAAGTGTAAAATTCAACACTGAAAACTACACAAACTACAATTTTAGTTCCTTAAACAAAAAGTCAGACACTGTATTACATTAAAACTTTTACTGGCTTTGTAATTTACGAACCCCATGAGAATGATACTATAGCAAAAATAAACTTTTATCTTTCTAAAAAAGTAATTTTTTTGTGACAGGTAGAAGTGACCCATCTTGCCTCGCAAACTTCGAACATAACAATATCAACGTACGAAGTCCACCAACAGATGCATTGTGAAGAAAAATATTGTTAATTTACAATTTTATTTTATGTAAACAATATGTGCAATTATAAAAATCATTTAGAATTAATAAAATATTTATCAAATTTTGCAATTGTAAAAATCAAATTGCAATTTCATTAAGTTATTTGCAATTTGATTAATTAAGTGAGCATTGTGTACTATTTAATCGAATTCATAATTAAAGAAATAAGAAACGGCGGTAACTAAAATATAGAATCTCTAAAACGTATTAATGTATGTAACTTTTGTACAAACATTGATTTCCTTTTAGTTTAGGCAAATAAGGTTATTTATTTTAGTAGTTAAATATATACGGTGTTTGTAGCTTTCTTTACATGACATAACCGCAGCTACATACGTAAGTAAATAAATGTCTAAGTCCCAAAATGAATAAATAATTTCTGTACTGATTTAATTTTTTTGGGGAAATTGTGTATTAAATATGTGTGTTTAATACCCTAGTAGAAAAACTAATTTTGTTTAATGCGACAAAATTAGTTTTTGCGTCATGCTCTCTGTATAATCCTGCATAGGGACAGGAAATTTGAAAAAGTATTTTAGTAAACCCCGTATCCCCGAAATCATAATATTAATTTTGGGACATATGTACATGTTAGAAAAATATAGTAATGATTGTTAAAATTGCCAGTTGATCACGTATTTAGTAGAAATGTATTCCTGAAAAGCCAAAACAATTGTCATTTGTATTGTATTTGTGTTAATGTACTTGAAAACACAAAAATACTGCAGTTTTTTTTAATATGCTACAATGTTATTTCTTTATTTATTATTTGTAATGAAATTATGTGTTTAATTAACCATAATTATATTGTAACATATTTTTAATTTGGTATCATTTGTGACGGGCTGGAAATGAAATATTTTTAATTTATTTTGAATTTTAATTACATTATAAAACAATCTTAATAAAAACAGACTGATGTTTTAGATCTGAATTTGCAGCATTTTTTAATATAAAATAATAATAAATTGATGTACTGTCACAATTTACTCAATTATTTATTATTTTTAGTGTCATAAGTAGTCGAATTTAATAATGCAAATTTAATATAATCTTTTATTAATGTAGTATGTTATTTACGTAAGTATTATTATTTTTAAGAATAATTCGGTAGACAAAGTAATAAAAATGCGGGCCCGGTTTTTTCTGCTCTATAATCATTTAATTAAACCGCAATAATCTTCCTATATCTTCCTAATGCATTAGACGTTAATACTCAAAAAAATACTTAAATAAATAAGATACATAAACAAACTACATCACAAATTAATAAATAAACTAATTATATGATTATCACTTATTAATAACACGGGTTGGTTTGAGTAGGTACATTTAACGTCGGGTGGTTTGAATCCGTCTTGCCGGAGCCAACATGTAATCCGCGAAGATTTTGTATAATATACATGTTTGGTTAGGTAGTATGTTGATTTATCTCTGGATTTTATTATGTGTTTTCTTGGTGTATTGTATTTTAATGGAGCTGACATGTTAGATAATGATCAAAGCCCCAAAATAAGTAAAAAGTCAAGTTTCATAACACGGTTCGATTTTTTGGAACAATTACACAGCCTATGGTCACGGGTTGCCTGGCCAGCGGCAGATGACAGCTTCAAAAACATATCTATCTACCCTCATTTCGATTTCTTGCGGCGTTACCATTGTCACTTTTTTTTTGTTTCATATAATTATTTTCTATTTTTGTTTTTAATATTAAAAATAATTATGCACAGACACGGGTCACATAAAGCTCGACCTTTTGTGCTGAACCTTTCTTTGAAATCTCTATTTTTAACCGACTTCCAAAGGAGGAGGTTCTCGTTCGACTGTATGTTTTTTTTTAGTATGTAGGGTCACATGTCCAACAATGAAACAGTAAAATTTCAAACATTCATAGTTCTAAATAGAAAACCACCGTGAGACTCAGACATATTAACTAAAAATAATGGATAACTCGGTGCGGAGCCGAATGTTCATAAATGAAACACTTGTTTGAGCGCTTGTGTCGACGTCGGTACAGTCCGAGGTATCACTATCACTTAACGCGTAACCTCGAGCGAGTGACGGAGCCCTGAGCTCACACAAAGCTCCCGATCACAAGACTTCAAACTTTAAAAAAACATCGCTTAGAGATCAACTAGACTATGGAAATGCGTTTAGGAGCTACAATGCTACAGATAAAATAAGCCAAAGACTTGAAACTTTTTGCATCTGGAGTTAAAAACGCTTCGCTGCGTCATCTCAATATTAAAACAATAATTGTGTCATAACCACACCTCCCTTTACCTTGAGTACCAGAGCAATGGAATTAACTCTGGGGCACTTCCTAAAAACACCCAGACCAGAACCTATTTAGAAAGTCCATTTCCTAAATTTGTCCTACCGGACATCGAACTCGGGACCTCCGCATCCAGCGCCCACATTAAATCATTCGGCCACCGAGGTCGTCAAAATAATAAACAATTTCTATCAATTTTCCATATTATAAAGAGAATAATTATAATCATACATTACCATAGTTGTTTTTACCATATCTCGAATTTTTTTACTGCCTCTCCGATCGCTTATATCTATTTGTAATTGACATCCGCCGTGTTTTTCGACATTTCTCTAAAAGTTGTTTATCGCGCTTGAATGGTGCCCTTTAAATTAGGCTATTCTTTTGAATTATCAATAACGATTCACGGAACTTGTGTCCATAATAAAAAAAGTGAAGTTTAGTATGCCCGTTTAGTATTTTTAGCAATTTGTAATGAAATTTGTTGCCTATTATGTAATAAAATGTACAGTGTTGTGTATTATTTATAAAATTCACCGATTTAGTGTGTAAGCGTACTTAATTTATGAATATCCCTCAAATAAGTATTTAAATAAATACGCAAATGAAAATAAATATTTGTAGTTTTTTTTATGAATTCATAAACAAATTTTTTGCTCGAACTTATTTAAAAAAGCAACTCTATAGTCTAATTATTTGACTGATAGATGATAAGGTCTTAGCTTGAGACTTATAAAACGAACTTTGACTAAGACTAAACAAAAATTACGAGTTAAGCACGTGTTTCGAACTTACAAAACGAACTTAGCCTAGTAGGCTAAATTCGTGTGTAAGTTATACTTTTAAGCAAGAAATTACGAAGTAACTTTTAATGTTTGTTTTATAAATACGTATAACTTGCTTAGCTCGCCATCTTTGTTTAGTCGAAGTCAAAATTCGATTTATAATATCTCAGTTTTATGGTTGTTTTTGATTGATTAGTTTAATGACTTGAACATGAAAATGTGTGTAAAGTTTTTCTTTTTTACAATAAGAAAACATTTACTTTCATTATAAAGAAGATCAACGCTCCTGTGTACTTTTAAATCGTAGTTTAAACATACATCAAAGTAACAAAAACTGTTACGCTAGGGAAATGCGCATTTGTACAGGGTCATCGCGTCTATTTGTTTATTCAAACAAGCTAACGTTTATGCCTCTTTATAAGTCACCGCTGACTGAGATGATGTTACGGTATTTGTTATCAACCAGTCTAATATTAATGCAAACCACTCTATTCTGAACTATAATTACAAAATAATTTAATATTATATACCTTATTTTTAATTCACCAAAGAACATATTCCGTTATTCCAGAAAATGGTTCAAACGCATTAATATTAGATGTCATTGATTGATGATGATTAACAAAAAATAGGGGGTTTTGATGCGAAAAAATTGTAAAATGTTTAATGATTTTGTAGCAATCTTGAAAGCAGGCTTTAGCATGAACTCTTATTACGATTCAGTTTAAGATAGAAAATGAATCGTTGTGAGACAGCGCTACATGAAGTGTATATCACCATCCCGCCTTTTTGTCGCTACGAACCTATACTGAACTGTAATAAGAGGTCACGGTAAGGCCCCAGATCGACACTTAAGGGCGTCTTCCAATTAGACGCTTTTAGAAGCGCTGCAGTTGCACCCCTGTGGCGCTGCAACCATGCGACTACTAATTTTTGTACAATTAAAGGTCGGCGTTAAACGAAAAGCACTTAAAAAAGTTTGCTTTTTAATATAAGCCCATAAATAAGCACGCTTATCATTCTAAGCGTAAGCGTTGCTCAGTTAAATACTCAACAATTTCATTTTTCACAGTGATTTTTTACAAAGTTTCAAGTCACGCCATCTGCTTCCTAAATAAATTAATTCATGAGATTTGAATAATAAAGTTATAGTTAATTAATGTACGTCTACGTAGGTACGTTCGAATTCAATTTTTGGAGTAAATAAAGTGGGATAATTTCTAGTAAATTTTCATGACTCAAGTATGGATGTGTACATCTGTTAAAATTAATATGCCTAATCTTTGAAAAAGAGGTCTACAAGATTCCCATATTAGAATATTATCTCCCAATTTTAAGTAATAAAGTAAATGAATAATTATATTTTCTTAATTTTAATTCAATCTTAATCCGTCACTGGCAACTCATCAGACAAATGGGTCTTATATCACTTTTAAATACCAACTCTCGTTTGCACTGAAATCACAAATTGGAAGCTGAAATAGTACAACGCCCACAACTGACCCGTGTGTCTCCGTATATTCCAAAAATATTCTATATTTATTGTAATAAAGATAATATCTCTAACTGGGGGGTGGTTCTATTCGGTGGTGTAGGAAAATCATCTCATTAAAATCAAACGGAATCACATTTCAGCGGTAATTAAATATTACATATTTGTAATTTTTCAATTTTCGTCCATTATAGCAAAGCTCAAGTTAAACTGGTCGATCTGACCCGTCAACTGTTTCGAATTCGGGCTGGCCAAGCCGAGCGCAGTTGTCACAGTAATGATTTGGCAGAATAGTTTTCAAACAAATTAAATGACATTTCGTCTCTATTTGTGCTCATATACTCGATGATTACAAATCACCAAATGTCAATAACTAAAGAGCTTTTAGCCAGTTTGTTTAATGTTAACATAAATGTGTTTGTTGGTGTTATGTTGTACCTATTATGTGAATGTTTGTATTGTGCTTACATGTTTATGTGTGCTTAATTTTTAATTGAACAGAATAACCACACAAATTAACGCAGAATTTGCTGTAACCGATCAGAAAAAGCTCCAACAACCTTTTTTTTTCTATAATTTTTTTCTGAACGGTGCGGTTATGTATGCGATTAGGTATGCGATTTCATGTCGAAGTGTAGTGATTTTTTTATTTTTTTTTTATATATTTTATTAAATAATATTCTTTACTATTTACTCCACCTCGCGTTGCCTTGGGACAAGATGAAGAATAAAATCAATGATTTAATAAAATAAAAATTAATTAAAATGACATTCTTTTGCTTTTTCAGACAAGACTATGACCTGAGACGGCACCATGATTTTTAATTAAAAAATATTTTAATTAAGTCGATTATGCCAAAGGAAATTATTGTATTGCTTTAATTTTTTGTTCTAATTTGTATTTGAATTTGACATTTTTATCCGCGTGTGCATTTATTATAGTAACTTACTGATTTTGTAATAATTTTAATGAAATTGAGTACCTTTTGTTAGTTATTGCTGGTTTTTAAGTTATATTTACCATTTTTTAATTAGTTTTAAATTAAGCAAGTCATGTTCTTTTAGATCGCACCCCTTAAGGAAGAATGGCATAATTGGAGTTACAGCAATAATGTTTATTGCTCCATTAGATACAGAAAAATATAGCCCACATCCTCTGCAATTCTTGTAATTGTATGTCTATCTACAATATTAGTCGATAAGAGTTACAATGGAGAGGATGTAGTTTATATTTTTCTGTATCTAATGGAGCAATAAACATTTTTTACGTAACTCCATTTATGTGATTCTTCCATGAGGGGTGCGAATGTTCTTTTATAAGATTGTATTTATTTTATTGTACAATGTACCGAGGGTAAACGGTAAAAGGGCCATGACAAATAAGTTTTGTAAAAAGAATGTGTTGGACTTTCTATTAATATCATCCACAATTTACTACCGTAATAAATCATTCTGTACAATGGACTTCTCTCAGTAAATTTAATCATTTTATAGTTCCCTAACCTAGAGGATTCTATATGGCATTGACCCATTTTAGCCTAATTCTTTTAAAACAGGACGTAAATATTTTAAAACAGTCGTTAAAACCTAAAACATTCTCCCCTAAAAACTTTTTCAAAATACAGTGATAGCTAGAAAACACCAATGATATTATATACTTTATAAAAGTATTTGTATAGTTATTAAGTTTTAACTCCGCTAATTTGCTGTAATTATTATTAGAAACATTGAACGCTTAGAAAAAAATCCTTCGATACGCTTGGATTCGAACCTACGTCTTCTAGCAAACGCTATTCCAACTAAACCACAGAACGAATTAGCGGACCTTACCATTTTTTTATGTTCTTCATTTTTGGTTTTTAACGACTTTTTGCTATAGCGCCATCTGTGAGAAATCTATTTCTTCACTCAGCAGGGTACCTTTACAGCTAACAGTAACTGAGTAGAGATGTCGCTTTAATCATTGTAATAAAGTTTTATTAGTCAGGATGTTTCATAAGCGTGATAACAATTATTTTTTGCGAAATTACTCCATTAGTTTGTTATAGTTATTATTACAAAGATCGAACACTTAGAAAAAAAATCCTTCGATTCAGCTGGATTTGAACCAACGTCTTCTAGCAAACTGTGCTAAACGTTATGCCAACTAAGCAACGGTACGAACCAGTGACGAATTTATCTATGTGCTTGTTGCACATCTTTGTTTTTGATTTTTAACGATATTTTTACTTTTTAACTGTCGATATTACTCTAAAAGTTGTCTACCTCAGTAATAATAATAAATAAATAACGCACACACTCAACATAGCCCCGCACTAGGGAAACCCTGAGTCGCGGATGCCATGGACACACACATAGACAACCACAAATTACACCCAAACTCGCGAGATAAATAAATGTAGGCCATACAAATATTTCTCCCGGCCCGGGAATCGAACCTGGGACCTCTGCGTGGCAGTCCGGCATGGTAACCGTTCGACCACGGAGGCAGTTAGTAGTAGTAAGTAAATAAGTAAGTAGGCATTTCTAATTACACTATAGGTACAATGTATAAACTAAGCCGTGAATTTGACGCTTCGGTAGCCCAACGGTTTGCACTGTAGGCGCTGGATGGGAAGAGGTTCCTGGTTCGGTTCCCGGTAACCAAATCCCGGATTCCAAATCACTCCCTAAAACTTGGTGTACTGCACACACTTAGTGGACACACACGTCCATTATCTGCGCTAATGCTTAGCTTGCTGGATCCCCAGTATGTATCTGAATGTGAAACCACGAAGCAATTTAAAGGTAATGTAACGTCAGAATTAACATTGCAACACAATGGTATTTTGAAATAAAACAATATAGCAACGACAGGATATATTTACTGAACCGAATACAACTTACTACGAACACAGATAATTTAAGAAATCTTCTAAAAAAGGACTCGCATTAATATATCAAAATCTTACGTAGGTACAGTTCTATCGAGCAATAGACATCACAATGTTTGTTTTACATAAACTTCTAAAACCCTTACACTTACTCTGACTATTCTCGTAGCTCTTACATATCTCACTTTCTTTTTCATACACGAATTTAGGAAGCTTTGCAACAAGACGTTCACCGTCCTCGGTCACTGTTTTTTCCGTATAAATCTCCAATACTGCTTTCTTTGTTTCGTACAATTGTAAAATATCCGCTGGCTGTTGCCAATTTAAATGCCTCGTTTTCTCTTTTCTTTTGCTACCTTTGACTAGGTTTGGGAATGTAACGGGCTGCGTTTCTAAAAATATAATTTTGTCGTCGTCTGATATACCCAATTTTGGTGATTTATTATATTTTCTCAAATCGTAGTCTTTAAAATCTCCAGATTGCATTAATGACATTTTGGATCTCTTTATTCTCACTTCGCGAATTTTTTCTTCTTTATTCACTTTACTTCTTATACATACAGATTCAGCATGAGCTACTATTGGGTTGTTAATTAGGAAGAAGTTTGACGATGGAGCTGCTATTTCGACGGATTGACTTATGACAATTTTGCTGCTCAAAAAGTTGTTTTGAATTTCCACATCTACACATTCTACACTTGAACTCTCGTCGTCAAGCAGCGGTATTAAATCGCAACTGATTTGCTGATCAGCTTTTGAGTTCTTCTGACAACAACAAGCAAGGTCATTCATGTTATTATCGTAGCTCTTAAGCCTCGCAGCTACAGCACTACAAATGCATTGATTTGTCGTCTTGATCTCACCTGTGTCAATAGACCACTCACTATCACCTCCACTACAGTTACTTGATGGTTCAACAGTATTACATTGAACTTGAACCACGCTCTCTTTACCAGAAAGTTTTAAGTAATTATTTAAACTGTCTGAATCTTTAAATAAATTTGTTTTTAAACTCTTGTAAGTAAAATCTTTAGCTAAACAATTACTTGACGTTGTTACATCGTCAGGGTCACTACTGTCAGATGTCAATACCGCTTTCAACATTTTTTTAAGTTTTCTTATTCTATTTTTTCCCTTCGATTTCTTTAAGCATGATGCTTTTTCAAAGATCGCATTTAGCATCTCCTTTTTTCCTAGTCTTATTTCCCTACTCTCTTTTGGAAGAATAGCTTCTTCTACTCCTTGCTGTGACTCTGAGGTTGGTTCTGTGCTTGTTTTTAGGGCAAGCTTAATGTCTTCCAAAGCAGGTTCGTCGCTGGTTTTGAGATTGAGATAGTCCTCACTGGCCTTATTATCATAATCTGTACGTTCTGTACTCGTTTTATTATAAGAACTGACATCAGTGTCAGTTCCACATATATTTGCATCAGATTTGTATAGCCTAATTACTTGTATATGCGATGATCCTAATTTTAAGCAGCTATCATCCTCCTTGAGAATAGAGTGCAAGTCTATATTTTGTAGCGAACTAGAGTTTGCTGTTGAACTTGTTACCTTGTATTTTATTATGTTTTCCGCCGTTTCAGATTGTCTTACCTTGTCAGAATATTTCACCATTACCTCTTGGTGCGTATCACAAATTTCACTGGTTGTGTCATTGAGTTGATCAATTTTCGGGAGACATTTTGATTCTATTTCAACCGGTCTTGGTTCCTTATCTAGCATAATGTCGCCTTTTTCTGTGACTTTACAGGGATTAAGCACAATTTTAGGAGAGATGATTTGATCTTTATTTTCACTTTCGTTCTTGGACGCCTCTGTAGTATCTGCTATATTTAATGTAGTTCTATGAACAGAGTACACATGATCAGCCATTTCTTCAGTTCCTGTCAATTTAGAACCCGTTGAAACTGTATGAAACTTTTTGGAAATCTCCTTAGAAAAGTCGTTGACGGTCAATTCTCGTAGTGGAATTTCAGATTTAGGCTTATAGCTTTTTATCATTATTCTTATATTTATATCATTTGGCGTGTTTTCTTCAGTAACTTTAGGACTCTCGCCTCTCATAGCAATTAATTCTCGAGAATCTTTAGGAGTTTTAATTTTGTTAGTGTCATCTTCATTAGCTATACTTATCTCTGTAGTTTTATCTCCTCGTGTCACTCTTAAATTGAAATTTATTTCAAACATATTTGTTAAGCTAGTCTCAATATCTTCTTTTTTTGCTTCTGGCAACATTTTTCCATCAGATCTCATGTCGTTCACAGTTATTGGATGTTTCATTTCGAACACATTATTTAACACCGGAGTACTATGGTGTGTAACATAGTCTTTTCTGTCAACAATAGTTACACCGTCAGGGTCAATGATCTTTCTATAGTCTCTCGGGTGTTCTCTTGGAGATACAATGACATTTACAGATTTCATTTTAATTAGATCATGGTCTTTTGGACCAAGATCACCCCACACTGAAAAGTCTGTTTTGGTAGCTTGTTCCACAGTATTCCAAGCTTTACAGGTGGGGTCACAGGTTTTCTTTGGTACAAAAATAGGTTCTTGTCTCAAGTGGATTCCAGAAATTTTGCCCCTACTGGAGCATGTAAAAGGGCACTGTTTTGCAGGCGGACAAGCGGGCGGTGGACACACATCTTTACCAAACTCTATTGGACTGCAGGGATGTTTAAATTGAGGTATTACATATTCAGGATTCAATGATCTGGGTTCTTTTATCTTTTTTTTGGTTTGCATTTCGATTCCTGTTTGACTCGGTTCCGGTTTAAATGAACATTTTTTGGTGCAATTATCTTTGTAGACACGTGTTTTGCGGCGCGTTGTGTCGACGCCTATTGAGTAAGGATAACATTTTTCGACATCCTCTTCAACATTTTCAGACGCAGATTGATCGTCGAAACCATGATACTGACAATTTTGCGTTTGATCACAAGTTTGTGCATCCTCGTACCTTGGCATCTGATCATGAGTCAGCTCGTAGTTTGGGCAGTGATCATAGTAATTATTGCATTGTTTATTATTTAAATTTTGACCACAATGATAAGAACTTTGCTCATAGTATTCTTCACACATTTTAGAGTCATAATTTTGATACTGACTATAATTTGCATATTGTCGGTCACAATTGGGATCATACGCCGAGGCTACATAGCTTGGCTGTACCCGCTCGTAATTTAATCCATACCCAAAATCACAATTTTGCCCTGACTCATAATATGGATCCTGATTGTAATCGTACCCAGGGAAAAGTGTACTATTGAGGTTTAAGCTTGCTCCCTGCTTTAAACGCCCGTATATGCGACCTTGCTCATAAATAGGAACTTGTTTATAATTTAGTCCTTTGTCGACTTTTAATACTTTTTCTTCGAAATCAGTACGCATACAGGCATCGTTATAGAATCCACAAACCTCGCATTGGGTGTCATCGCTGTATGCTGTACCGTAGTATTCTCGTATATTATCATAATCGTCCTCTTGTGATTGCCAACCATCAGCGAAGTGTACGGAAGCTAAAGAGGCTTGTTGAGAAACTTGCATTTTGGTAGCCCAAGGGAAATCTGTACATTTGGGATTGCATGATGATGTTCTGCACGAGGAAGCGCATTTTGGTTGTGTTATGGTTCCTGTATGTACGTATCTGGATGGTTCCTGTCTATAACATGGCGGCGTTCTGCACATTGAGGTACACCTTTTTGGTACACATTGAGTCTTTTTGGCAAATTGAGCTTTAAATTTTTTTTCTAGTTCTAGTTTTTCTATTTCTAAAGCTTCAAGATCTATACATGGCTTTAACTTGCAATGAGAGACCTTTTTAGGTTTTTCTTTTACCGGTTTTTGTACCGGGGGTGTGAAACAAGGAATGTTGCATGGAGGATTGCAGGTTGGGGAATGTGGACAAGGAAGATGTGTTTGAGAATCAACTTTCTGGTGCGGGCATGGAATGCGAACAGAGACAACTGGCTCCAACATTTGCAAAGTTCGTATTAGTTGTAGTGGTGATTCTAGTGGTCTAGTGAGACCTGCGGTATCTGAAGCAGGTTTTGATTTTCCAGGAGCTCTAGAATCTACTTCCTTTGTAGTTGCGTTTTCTGCAGAAGTGTCTGTGAGAAGTGGCTCTTTCCTGACTGGTGGCGCTGCTTCTGTAGATGCCACTGCTGAACTGTCTGATCCCGAGACAGGAAATGCAATTGTATTTGTAGACAGGATCGAAGCAGACTGGCGTGTGACTGGTTGCGGTGAAGTAGACTGTGTAAATAGATTTAATTCTCGTCGTGACCTAGAGAAATATTTATCTCGGCTTGGTTCTGGAATCAAAGTAGTACCACGGAACTCCTCGTAATCGTAGGTTTGAGTAATTGAGTTCCGTAGACTCATCGAACCAGACTGCATTGCTTTATCTGTTCTTGCGTAACGTGCCTCCAGGGGTGGAGATACCGGATTTCCTAGTGATATTGGAGCATCTTGTGCTCGTGATGTCTCTGGTACCTGTGGTATACCTGGTTTGGTTAATTCACTTGGTGCGGGCGGTGAACCTGGTATTGGTGCTGCGGGTGAATTGATGTTTGATGCTTCTTTTGCACCAGGTGCCGATGTTGTACCTGGTGCTGGTGGTGTGCCTGCCACGGTGGGTTGCCCCCCTGATGCAGTGCCTGCCACGGCGGGTTGCCCCTTAGGTGCAGTGCCTGCCACGGCGGGTTGCCCCCCTGGAGCAGTGCCTGCCACAGCGGGTTGCCCCCCTGGTGCTGTGCTTGGCACGGTGGGTTGCCCCCCTGATGATTGTGGTCTTAACGGTGAATTGGGTTTATAATGAGGTGGATTTGCATATTTAACTAACGGCGCACAACGTGATTTTCCCGGAACCAATACAGCAGGGGGATGAGCAAGAGGGCCGCGGGTTGCAGTTTTTGGTTTTTCATCAGTCTTTTTTTCCTTCTGCTTTTTAGATTCTTTGTTTTTTTTAATTTCTTTATCTTTTCCAGGTTCTTCGGCTTTTTTAGATGTTTCGTCTATTTTAATTTCTTTATCTTTTTCAGATTCTTCGTCTTTTTTAGGCTCTATAGGTTTTATATCGCTTTTATTTTCAGATTCCGCCATGACGGTCACAGGAGGGCTCTCTGGATCGACTACATTCCAATTTAAGAATTCAGACAGTTTGCTGATATGGTGAGGTGAACTGTTACCAATAGTCTCTTTCGTTTCCGGGTAAGAGAGACGATGTTTAAAAATAGGAGTATGAAGTGATAAAGCGTCAGAAGAACCAGAGATTTTACGGCCAGGAATTTTAGGCGGCTTCGACTCATCTATGCCATTATTAACAATGCATTTGTCGCAGCTACTTTGTAATATATTCTGTTTCAACTGATTTGACTGCTTTATGATCGATTTCTTGGATGAATTTCCTTCAATAATAATGTTTGTCGAACTTACGTTTAGTGATGGTCCTGCGAATCGTAAAAGACTAGTGTGTCGTTTTGAGAGAATAATGGTAGCGCTAGATGGTAATGTTTTGATTCCGTGTGTTACCTTCTGACTAGAATTAGGAAGAGCATTGGGATTAATTGTATTTAATACCATTTGGCTCTCACTTCTCGACGGCTTGAATCCTACAGGATAAAGAGACACTTTACTTGGTCTTTTTGATTTAGGGACGTCTGAAGCAGATAGTGATTTTGATTCGTTGATTTCGGGCGTGTTTTGACTGATCTTAGATCTCGATTTGGATAGGGTAACTATAGATTGTTTCTTATTAATGTCACCTACAGATCTGCCCCTAAATTTAGTGCAACCGTTATTAGATAGTGATTTACATAGTTTGACGTCGATCGTTTCGTAATGTGCACTTGATTGCGTCTTGGGACTTGGGATGTGAACTTCAACAAGCTTATTACTTGCATGAGATTGGTTGGACTTAGTTCGTATGATCGGTTCTTGACTGGCCTTAGGCGTGTCCCGGAAATTCAAACTTTTGTGAGAGACGTCACGCTCGAGGTCTATAACAATAGTAGATGGTATTTCCATCGCCTGCGTTTTACTAGAAACCTGCAGGTTTAGAGGACTTTTTACAACAAAACTGTCCGGTCTTTTATTCTCTCCACGCATGGGCGGATCTTCTGGACCAGCTTTCAAGCAAGACACGTCACGTAGTAGTGAATTATCGTGTATGGAACCCGCATCTACAATGGGTGTTTTAACATGGCCAACTGTTTCGAAATTATTTCTTGTCGTCATATCGCTATAGCTCAATATTCCATGTGCAGGAGCATGGGATTTTGTCAATATTTCATTCATTATATCACCATCTGGTATCATTACTCGTTTTGTTGTAGTTTTCTTTCGTCTCCTTCTAATACAATCTAGCGAGGATCTTATTTCTAATATATGATCAGAATACTCCAAGTACGACGATGATTCAAGTTTATCATTTATCCACTTGCTTTTATTGCTCATAGCATTTTTTTTCCTTGTTTTGAATACTTCAACGGAGTCTTTTGGCAGTACGCGATATGACAAATGATCGGACTCCAAGTATTTGCTTGAAGATTTATTTAGACCTTCGAGATTATTGCCAATTCTGTCAGGAAATTCGGTTATCACCAAGCTGCAGGAAGACAAACACGATGATGTAGTGTAATCATCGCCCATGTCTGGCAAGGACTTTGTTCCATTGCTGTTGGAGCCAGAGGAGCATTTTATGTGAGAATCGCTAACACAAAGAGAGAATGTTCTTAATGTGTCAATGCCCGTCCAATTACGACAGTACTCTTGTAGGTACTTCTCAGCCAGTTCACACGTCTTCGTATTATGGGTGTTTGGGTCTGATTCGTCATCCGACAAGTACTCGGTGAGTTTTAATCTGTAAATATAATATGAACTGTCTGTATGAACCTAAAATTATTCACAAATATATTAAAGATATTATCACATCGATACTTATTGCAATTTTTGTATCACGCAGTGAAATTTAATTACGAAATAACTACAAAAATTAACCAGTGTTAACAATATTCAGTTTGTTGATACCCTGTTATATACAGGGTGTCCCGGGACGCGACGTCAAGCCGGAACGGGGTGATAGGCCAGGTCATAACTGTTATCAGAAAAATAAAAAATAAAATCTATGTCATGTATTTTAAAAATTATGACCATTTTGAAAAAAATCGAAAAATATACACCCTGTGACGCATTTTCACTTCCCGTTTCTACAAATTTCCACTTTATTTTAATTTTTTTATTATTTTGTAACCCTGAGTAATGCTCCTGTAGCTAGTCGTCTAAAATTTTGACACAACTGCTCTAATTTTGAAAAAAAAATGACACATTATTCCCATATCAAAAGAGAAATTGAATTTTCGTTCAATTTCAACTCACTCTACCGAAAAAAAATGTACTACACTGGTTGGGCAAGTAGCTTTAAAAGTTGGCGCATTTTAAGAGGATTCCAAAATGGTATTACACTTGCTACTTTATTTCTTAGATTATGGTCAAATAATTTTTTTTGTGAACAAAACCGGTTTTCAACTATTTTTTATTTCTTAATTTAAATTTATTTAGTGTACCCAATCCTTCGCTCGGAACGGTAACTATGACATAATTCTTAACGGTAACTATGAGAGAGACGGAGAGAGCTATTCTACGAAGTGTGAGTGAGATAGAGAGTGACGCCGCTAATGTGTGAGATTCATAATTCTAGTATGAGAGAGACGGAGAGAGCTTTTCTACGAAGTGTGAGTGAGATAGAGAGTGACGCCGCTAATTTAAATTAATGGCATCATTATTTTTTTCTTTGAGCTTAGGATAGTTCCATTAAATAAAAAATCTATTTAAGTAAAATTATGATTTTATTTAAATTACAGCAAATGTTCAAAATGCTTTCCTTCAGCTGCAATACACGCCCGACATCTTTTGAGAAATGATCGGGATATTAAACGGGCGAATCTTCCGTTATTAACAAATTCTCCTGCTTCTGCTATTCTCGCACGTAGCTCCGCCAAGTCTTCTATTGGTTTATGGTAAACTTTTTCTTTCATTGCTCCCCAGTAAAAGAAATCGAGTGGATTTAAATCTGGAGAACGGGCTGGCCACGAGATTGTGCCAGACCGTCCTATCCACCTGCCCGGGTATTCCTCATCGAGGTATGCTCTAACTGAGCGGGCATAATGCGCCGGGCAGCCATCTTGCTGGTACCACATATCTCTGTAAATGTTTAATGGTACGTCTTCCAGTAAATTTGGCAATTGATTTTGTAGAAAATCTAAATAAATTTCGCTATCCAAGTTCCCTGGCAACTCATAGGGCCCAATGATTTTCCCATTTAAAATCCCTGTCCACATGTTCACTTTAAAGCGGTATTGTGACCTGTCTTGTCTCATCAAATGTGGATTTTCTACATGCCACTCGTGTAGGTTATGTAAGTTCATGTAACCATCTTTTTTAAATGTTGATTCATCAGACCATAAAATTTTTTGTAGGAATTGCGGATCTTCTCGGTGTCTCTCTAGCATTGTTTGGCAAAATGCAACTCTCGGTGAATAATCGCGCTCAAGTAATGACTGTACTCTCTGTACATGGAACGGGTGGAGTTTATTGTATTGTAAAATTCGGTGTGCTACACTTTTTGGCACTCCTGTAGTTGCTTCAATTCCACGTACCGAAGAACTCGGGTTTTCTTCCACTGCTTCCATTACGACGTCCTCGTAATGATGGAAACTTCTACTTTCACTATGCGCTTCGCCTGGGAATCGTCCATCTGAGAGCAAACGGTGCACATTCGTAAAAACTCGATGATCGGGATGACGAGCAGCATTTGGGTACCTCTCACGATAAAGTCTAGCTGCAGCACTAGCATTGCATCTGCATTCCCCATAAATGAGGTGCATGTTGGCATATTCCTGTACGGTGTACACGGACATGGTGTCACAACAAAATCACAGTGGTCCAGAGGAAAGCAAAGGTCGTAAAAAAGAGAAACTAAACAGTCCAAATCCAAATCAAAAGCAATCGGGGTCCAATAAACGAAGCAAAAGGTTGTTAGTACGAAATCAAGACGAACGAATACGGAAAGGTGCGCAGTAAACGAAGTAGCGTAACGTACTGTCGTTATTGTGAATTGTGCTCGCACTAGTCGAATAATATCTATCCGTCTCACACATTAGCGGCGTCACTCTCTATCTCACTCACACTTCGTAGAAAAGCTCTCTCCGTCTCTCTCATACTAGAATTATGAATCTCACACATTAGCGGCGTCACTCTCTATCTCACTCACACTTCGTAGAATAGCTCTCTCCGTCTCTCTCTCATAGTTACCGTTAAGAATTATGTCATAGTTACCGTTCCGAGCGAAGGATTGGGTACACTAAATAAATTTAAATTAAGAAATAAAAAATAGTTGAAAACCGGTTTTGTTCACAAAAAAAATTATTTGACCATAATCTAAGAAATAAAGTAGCAAGTGTAATACCATTTTGGAATCCTCTTAAAATGCGCCAACTTTTAAAGCTACTTGCCCAACCAGTGTAGTACATTTTTTTTTTCGGTAGAGTGAGTTGAAATTGAACGAAAATTCAATTTCTCTTTTGATATGGGAATAATGTGTCATTTTTTTTTCAAAATTAGAGCAGTTGTGTCAAAATTTTAGACGACTAGCTACAGGAGCATTACTCAGGGTTACAAAATAATAAAAAAATTAAAATAAAGTGGAAATTTGTAGAAACGGGAAGTGAAAATGCGTCACAGGGTGTATATTTTTCGATTTTTTTCAAAATGGTCATAATTTTTAAAATACATGACATAGATTTTATTTTTTATTTTTCTGATAACAGTTATGACCTGGCCTATCACCCCGTTCCGGCTTGACGTCGCGTCCCGGGACACCCTGTATGTAACAAAGACGTACTTAATTATTTTTCTTAGACCTAATGTATTTTTTGTAAGAATTATCATTATTTGGATCATCGACTTAAATAAAGTGACTGAAGGATGTAAATAATACACCTTATAAAATAATTATAATTAATAAAAATAAAACTAAACGTGTACAATTTACACATATACCATTTTTTTTAAGAAAATTGACAGCAACAAATTTAGTTAGACAATATTTCGTTACAGCTTGTTATTGAAGAATATTTCCTAAAATACTTACATTGGTTTTGGAGGATCTCTTAACTCCCTCTGCGTAATAATTCCGACTCCAATAACATCGCAAATCTTTGGAATATATACGTTACTGTCTTGTATAACGACATCTCTAAATGCTGGAGTCTTTTCTGTCACCGTGTCCCAAGGTTTTGTTAAATATGGTAAAATACAATCTAAAGAAGTATAACAAGGTTTTGGGTTTATAGACTTTCTTTCACCGACTTGAATACTTTGAGTTTTAGGTACGTCCTTTTGAGACACTGTGTTTTTCATCCCTTGAGGTGTGTTTGTATAAGGTCTTTTATTAGTAGGGTCTCTACTTTTTAATTCTATTATAGGTTCTTGTGTAGGTGCTGTATTTGTTGGTTTTATAATTCTTGCAGTTTGAGTAATAGAATCAGAGTTATCGTATTCCACTATTTTATACACCTCTTCGTCACTCGTTTGTGTTGTTAGCAGCGGATCGTCAGTACTTGTGTCAGAGAAAAAGCCTTTAGGAATATCTATTCTCAAATAGTCTGAACTTCTGTGACGATTCTTTAAATCAATAATGTTATTCGAATGTAACACCACTTTAATTTTGTGAGCAAATGCTTTTGATTTCTCAATAAACCATTTTCGATCTGAAAGCGTGAGATTCAAGTTATCCTCGCTGTTTGACAGAGGTCTATCTCGTAACATTACTGGACAAAATATTTTGTTATCTCTCAGTATAACAGGGTGATCGGGAATTGTTCGTGGTATCATCCAAGCTTCTACTTCTTGGACATAATTTTGATTTTGATTAGTATAGGCTTTGTACATGCATGTATCGTCCACAGACGAAGTGATTTCGCTTTTAGATTTCAAAGTCACTCCTGTTCCTTTATACACGTGTTCCATTAGTTCCAATATTGTGCTGCTACTTGTTGCGTAAGTATTATTGTTCCATCTGATTTTCACACTATTTTGTGACTCTATGGGTGAATTTGCCATATACTTCCGTAGCCAATCCTTTCGTATAATCTCCCCATAGCTTTCGATTTCTCTCGATACGTTTATCTTTGATTTAACCACTGACGGAGGTGGACTGTTTCCGCCAAATTTAATTAATAAGCCATCTCTGACTTCGCAGCGCCCAGTTGTCACTCCTTTCTTATTCTTGTAAGTGTCCTTCGCTTTTTCCGCTTTTTTATGTTTATTTTTCTTTTTGAAGAAAAAGAACTTTTTCCCTTCTTTTTTTTCCCCGTGAGGTGGTGAAGCTGACGAGTCCAGTTTCGGCAATGGAACTTCTTTCTTCTCTTTCTTCTTTGCGAAGGAAGACTTTGGTGATTCGCTCTTTTTATTATTGATACGGCTCTCATCTTCTAAGTTGAATTTCTTACCCCACAACTTAAACATACCTTTGACACCTTGCCCGTATTCACTATCCACAATCATACTGTCGTGTAACTTTGGTAGTTGCTGGGCGTCTTCTTTTTTTTCAGGTATACGACTATCTTTAAGCGAATGCTGGGTGTCTTCATATTTTTCAGGCGTACTATCTTTAGATGATTGCAGTGGGTCGTCTTTTTTTATCATCAATGATTCCTCGAGATCTTTTAAGATTTCTGTATCACATTGTTGGGTCGAATCAGACGAATGAGGGCTATTTTTAAAACTTGTTTTAAGGTTGAAATAAGATTTGCCTACTAACGATGGGGGATCAGAGGTAACGGAAGCATCTTTTACACTGCCAATTACACTGCGGATGCTAGGAATCGACGACTTGGACTCGTTTGTCTTAGAATCTTCCTTTTTGCTTAGCGATTTGCGTAAAGCTTGAAATCTCCGGCGAAGTAATGATGTGCTTTTAAGTTCACTACTAATAGATTTTTGTTTTTCAATGCTGATCTCGTTCTCTTTGGTTTTCGAATTGGATTGAAATATAATTTGATAATCTATTTCTCTTGTATTTCCAATATTATATTCATTATACTTGTCTTCACTAGGGTGTTCTAGGTTGTGAACGTGTTGCACAAGAGAATCTGATGAGAAACTTTTAACGACTTTTTTTCCCAGATAATTGGATTGTAACTTCTCTTTTTCCGATTCTTTAATCGTGGCTGTAGATCTTACAATGACTGTTACTGTAGTGGAAGGTTTTGTTTTGCTTTCAATTATAAGATCATTTTCCATTTGTGTTGTAGTAGTGACAAATATCTTTTCTATAGTATTCGTTCCCAATTCTATATTGCTGAATTTGTTAGACATTTGTTCTTTAGGACTTGTGGTTCCTGATTTCGTAATTATTATGGGCGACACTCTGGCACTTACGAAGCTCTCTACAGTATTCTCTACAACCCCTCCCACACATTTTGATGACGTCCTCTTCTTGTCATAATAACTTGGCACTTTATTGTATCTCGGTTTTTCTGTAACAGAAAATTGACTTATATTTTACACGAAATCTTATAGAACTTATATTATTTCCGTTTGACCGCGTATATTTTGTGTAGTGTTACGTAGTCATATTTTTGAAGGGTTTCATTATTCACAAATTACATGTAGCCCAGAGAGCATTACAGAGGAAACTGGTGGGAATTACACACGAAGACCGCAAAAGAAATACGTGGCTGAGACAGGAAAGCAAAGTAGTACATGTCACCAAACGCGTAACGAACCTTAAGTGGCGATGGGCGGGTCACGTTGTTCGAAAGCGTGCTCCTGGTGTAAAGCGGTCCTCGAATGTCGACCTTTGGGTGAAAAACGCCCAGAGGGACACAAACTTCCCAGAGGGAAACCGCAGATGCGTTGGAAGGATTACATAAAGGAGTTGAGTTGGATACGGTGGTACAGAACCGAGAGAAGTGGCAGAAACTGAATGAGACCTACACCGATATGGCTGAGAACGGCTAAAGCGTTACGTACCCGCCGTTAGATCGGAAACTAGCACTTTTAAATGAAAAATTACCGTAAGACTCAGGCATATTAACTAAAGTAACGGATACGTGAGGTACCTCACGTATTTATATTTAAGTTGAATTTTTACTGTGGTGCTCGCTGACAATTTTGCCGAGGTCCACCACAGCAGCCAAACTCCTAAGCTGGGATGACTTCTAATCTATAGGCCGGTTCGTAATATTTAGAGCATCCCACGGCTATAGAACACGTAGGGAATGTACTTCGAACAATTGTAACTAAGATATTTTGCTTGATACCGCTGCGAATATGCAACCTACAGACTGCACGTGCACAGCACTGTATGCTTTAAATAGCGTAATTTTACCTGTTTAGTAAAACTGCCTCGGTGGTCGTATGGTTACCGTGCTAGACTGCCACCCAGAGGTCCCGGGTCGGGAGAAATATTTGTATGGCCTATATTTATTTCTCTCGTGAGTGTAGTGTAATTTGTAGTTGTCTATGTATATGTCCAAGGCACCCGCGACACTTAAAGTAAAGGGGCTATTTAATGTTTTCCGAAAGGTGATTAGGTGTTAACTATTGAATTACAAAATAAATGTTCGATAATTTTAGATATGCGTACTATTGATGCTTTCGTAGTATGGACAGAGATCAGTGCACCCAACACCTCTGTCGTCGGTCTCGGGAAGATGAACTCGTTTCACTTTTTTCTTTGGTAACGTCTTTACACTCCCGATTCCTATTTCTGTTATACTTCTAGATCTGAAAAAAGGAATATTTAGAGCGTTTGTGCTCTACGTCCGGCTCGTATCAGCTCCGAATCCGAGAAATGACGGTCCGGAATCTCACAGGGATCATTTTATCTCTAGGTGTTTTAGCGATACGCGTATTTACTCAGATTTGAGTCGGACTTAGTGCGCAAGCGACATCCGAAGTGAGTCCGAGTTCGGGTGCAGTGCGCGAACACGTTTAGGGTTAAGTCACACTGATAGAGCAGCGGCCGGAGGTGCCAGCACAATGCCTCCTTGAACAGCCGCTGCAAGATTCGCGAGTCTCGCAGCTGCTCACAGCTGCCGCACTGTACCCACATTCTATCACATCAAATCAATTTGAACGTGACCACACCAGACACAGTGCCGAACTGCGACGAGACGAGTGCGCGACAATGGATGAAGACAACAAATTAATTTACTTAATCCAAAAATATGAATGTCTATATAACATAATAATCATAAAAACAATTGAGCCCCGGCTTAAATCGTTACTACATAGTGTTTTGAATTCGCCAAGTCTTTTCTTCCATAACTCGTGAACCACAAAATTTCCGTTTTCTTTTTCTCCCTTCAGCTTCTGATATAATTTCAGTCTCTTCCTCTTCAGCTTCAGATATAAGGGCAATTATAATAGGATCGATATCAACCATTGTATACTGTTGAGCACGAGCACTATTCACGAATGTTCAAACGTCTCTGAACGTGGGGGGTGACTCACGTAATCAAACCGTTACGACATCGTAGCGGTTTATACGTTAAACTGCTTTTTCGTATTCACGTGTGACAAAGAACGTCAACGAGTCCAATTTTAACGTCGTTCGATCCAAATGTCGTTAAAGCGTATTCTGGTATATGAATCAAGCCTAAATCGACTCTAAACGACAAGTCACACGTATTCTGCTAAAATATTGACAGTTCTTTCAATAGACTTTCGACGACTAAATGTCAAATTTCACAATCCAAAATGTCGTTCATTAGTCGTTACGTTTCGATTCCACTTACATCAACATTCGTTCAATTGATTCTTGAATCGTGATTTTGGATAGGACTTCGATCGAACGACTACCTAACTTCAACGATATTTAGATAGCTTAAACTTACGTGAATCACACTACTGATCCATCACTGTGATCTAGGCGCGCTAAAGCGAGCGTCGTCGCGCGTTGTCGAAAAAGAGGACGCGACGCGACGCTTCGACTCTGCGCCAATGTGAGTTAAGCCTAAAAATACTTTACACCAAAAGTGCTCCTCCGGTCGCTGTTCTTTCAGTGTGACTTAACCCTTATGCATAGTTTCGCAGGCTTACTAACATGATAAGCAACAACTTGTGTTCCATGCCTTTTCATCAGATTTTACTCTCGTATAAAAATAAAAATATTTAAATAGATTGCTCTGAAAACGGTGACAGCTCTGTGCAGTGACAAGAGAAAATGTGGGTCGCCGGGGAGACCGCTTGCACGTTTGAACTTACCTACTACCAAATGCAGATCTGCGTTGGAGCGTGTAGATTAACGTGTAAAGGCATAGCTCCCCATTGATCTAGTTCTCGAGCGATATAAAATCGAAGGTATGTGACTCATTTCATTATGTATATTACTGAAAATTTGATGTATATTGAAGCTGGCATTGAGAGACGTGTTTTCCTACTTATTTTCCACTTACCTTCTGGAACTTTTTGATGACATTTTTTATTTATAGACAGATCATTAGAAGACAACTGAGAGTCAGGGACACTCTGGCTTTAGGGTGGCTGGTATTTTTCCATTGAACCCCAACGTGTTCACTGAAGAAGTCTTAAAAGCAGCTGAAATGCTGCAATCTTAACCCATTGTTTAGCATGATGACCCAGAATGAATTCGATCATAATATGCAACGAATTCGGACAAGACAATGAAATATGGTACTAATGCACTTTGTGTGTGACTCCGGTAAGGGCTATGTTTGTGATATTTATTTAACCCTAATTTCAAATAGATGACCATAATTGCCAACACGTAAGGGCAATGGCGGTCAACATTTTTTTTAAGTATTATCCTAAATTATAAAGTCAAAATGATTGAAATTAATCTTAATTATTACTTTTAAATTTTTATTGAATTGATATTCAATTATTTTTTGGGAAATTAACTACTAAAAAGTCGTTGAAAAACCAAATACAAAGACTCGACGCAAGCACATAGAAAAATTCGTGGGGTCCGCTGGTTCGTTCCGTGGCTTAGTTGGTATAGCGTCTGGCACGGTAAGCTAGAATGCGTCGGTTCGAATCCGGCCGGATCGAAGGAATTTTTTCTGAGTGTTCGATATTTGTATTAATCTCTTAATTATTACTATTACTTTAATATGTTGATTTTGTTATAAAGCAATAAATATTTTGTTTGTAATTCCATTGTTATTACAAAAATTGCTTAAGTGATTCTAAAATTCTCCTTTTTAGGGGAAAAGGGGATAATGGGTATCCCCTTTTCCCCGAAATAGGAGAATTTTAAAATTTCATATAAGTATGCTTCATGTGGTTCGTATTGTTTTTTTATGACGTTCACGTGTTAAAAGCACTTCTGATGTATTGCATGTGGCTTTATTCTATCAAAGTAACGAAATTCCAATCTGTGTAATTTCAAATTAATTTCTTTCAGACAAATACAGTCCATAAACTTACAAAAGTTGTACAGTTATACTTTACGGAGCCCCATCAGGATCTACCAAAATCCTTAAATTAAGCGCGAATTCAATCTCGTGCAATGAAGTGTGATTGATTGCAATATGATTGAAGGCAGTCAACCCTGCCAGCCACAACGTAAAGAATATCATTTAAGCTGCCACAGATACTGCTTACTAACGAGGTATCTATCTTTATAAGAATAGCATGGAAGCCATCCGTGTGAGCTTCTGGGAACATGCCTAATGCACTGCAGTACCGCGGCAACCCCAGTATCCTCTTTCAAAGAGCCGATACGGTTACGAGCGGGTAGATCCACATGTCGAAATCGCAAACAGACGTTAGACCAGGCACTGTGAAAGGCACGGGCGGACCGAGCCAATACGCGCGGCCACTGTGAACGCAACAAGCGTCTGCGTATATGATTTAGACGCACCCGCGCCCGCCGCCATTCTGAATAAGGCCTAAAAGCGTTGTTGTACAGAATGCGCAGGGCGTTAATTGTCTTCAGCGAACAGTTGACCCACAGTTACAAGTTTTGACAAAATACTTTGAAAAGTACCACTTTAACAGCGTGCAAATCTGCGTGCCAACGTATTAACAGTCAACGCCCGGCGCTCTCTCGACGTCCTCATTATCCGTGAGGTTCTCCCGACACCCAGAAGCCAGAAGATATTTAAATCGCGAAACTCTATTTAATTGCATTACAATACACTTACATGTTCGGGTACGTATAAATTTGTCTACGCGTGGTACTGAAGTATCTGGCCTCATGCTGCCTTCTTATACCGGGATAGTTCTTGCACGTGCACACGAGCAAATTATCTTTCTTGCTATTGTATTGGATCCCCACGTCGAATGAACGTTGCTCTCCCTCGCCAAGTTCATTATTTATTATTCTGGAAGCAACAAATATAGATGTAGACCTCCTTATGAAAGAGTTCTTCCAGGTCCATAGTATAACGAGACAAGCAGGGCAACTTCCGCCTGTTCGGTGCATCAATGCCACAGACAACCTATATCTAAATAGACGCCGCAAGTGTACCGCTAGTGTAGATGTCCAAAATGTAAACAATACAGCTTGAAGAGCTTGAAAATAGTTTTCAAAATTTACTGCTTTGAAAATAGTTTTCAAAATTTACTACTGTAATTACTATTCATACTATAGTTGCCGCTGCAACGCTTCAGAACGCGCCCAGCCGTTCTCATAATTAAACATCAGTCGAAAACGCGAAAAATCCGTAACTGTGCCATTAGAAACTGCAAAAATACCATAGCTATGAATAAGTAAACGTTTCCTTCCACAGTTAAGAAATTTTGTAATCAGAACATGCATAATTTATTTTTAAAAATATTATTTTCATTTAATTATCATATTCTGGTATTATTTTACTATACCCACTAATATTGCACGACTTCTTATGATCAACAAATACTTGAAGAATCATTATTCTAAATACACGCTGCGTCCGCGTCTTCGATTTAATCAATCGCTTTAGTGCCGAAGGAGGTTTCCTATCACTAAATAGCGCTTGTGACGTCATCAGAGGTACAATATATGTGCCACGCTTGGTTTTCATACAGATCGCGGTACTTGCGGCATCTATTTAGATCAAACAATGTTTTAGATCAAACAAATTTGTGCTCTAGTTCCTGCTATTTAAAACGGATATTTGACCATTTGTCACTTAGCCCGCGTTTTAGTTAGTGGACGGCAGGTCTGTGGTCAATGCGTGCGCGTCCTTCGGAGCATAGGGTTGTCATATTTTAGTTGTACCTACAGGTTGTAAACATACTCGTGATTGGAAAAAAATATAAGGTGTTCATTTCTGTATTCTATTGAAAATCTTTGTTAATGCATTACTTACCTACGTATTGATTTATTTTATACCAGAATCTCGGATTGGTGCCTCGATTATGGGGGTACGATTATGAAATAGAAATGAAATGCTGAACAATTCTGAATTTGAGGCACTCTTATTCAACAGAACAATAAATATGTCTACTACTCGATGTAATTTTTTAAACACAGAGCGAACTGAGGGCGCTTTTATTCGACATGAAAACTTTCGCGTTCAAATTTGTCTTTTAAAAATACTAATTTTCCTAACACCTGATTTATTGAGAATTACACTTAACAATGACTGCCTGCTTCCCGATTTCCGGAGCGATGTGGTACCGCTCTTCACGAGTGCCAATTGCTAACTGACTCGATTTAAGTTTCACTCGAAGGATCAAAATTTGAACGTTGCCTTTTGGAAAAATACGGCTGTAATAAAATATCAACCTTTGCAAAATTCTTAGCCATATATTAGGTTGTATTATAACAGAACGCTTCAACTGTATAATAAAAGCGCAAGCGACCACCACAAGATTATGCGAATGTGTGCGTCCGTGCACGGAGCGCGGCAGCGAGGCGGGGGTATACACGTACGAGTCGCGCAGTTATGTTTTTGTGGAGTTATCATACATGTTTTATTATACTGCTACATTATATTCAAGATGGCGGGCGCAGTAGTAGTGCAGCCCTTCAGATATTTGCGATTCAACCCTTGACCACCGTGAACGCTTTAAAGCGTCTTACATTAACTTGGCTGATATGCCAATGTTCAATTGAAATTATTAAATAATTATTAATGTATTCCTTGGTTTATTTGCACATTCTAGTTAAGTATTGATTCATATTTGCGTTTTACGAGTACGTTCAGTTATGTTCTTCTTTAACTCAGGAGAATTGAATTAATATAATGTGAATATTCATAACATGTCATATCACTATATAGGCTTGGCGTCAACGGAATGAACGTAGTTTTCGTCAGTGGCGGTCAAAAGGTCAAAGCGTGGTTAAAGCTAACCCAAATTAGCTTTATACCTAAACTATTAAGGTATACTTTTAATTAGACCTCTGCTACCGTGCTAACAATATTAACAGTAAAGTAAATGTACGTTTGAAATACACATAGACTTACTGTTCTTATCGTAAGCACAGCAGTGTGTCGATTGATCAATCCTGGTGACCCGGGCAAATCATGACTCATGCGTAATGTGACGATCCTTTAAACGGGTCTCGCATCACTCACGATACTTTCCTACATTTTCAAATTCAAATTCTTTATCGCGTATCATGTTATACATTTGTAGTTTTTTAAAATGTTGTTATGAACCAAACATGAACCCTACAGGGACGCTGCAATCCTAAAAATTAAATTTATTTGTTTCCATGCAAAAAATAAATAAAATTAATCCATGTTAAATTTAAATTTAAATTGAATTACAAAAATAAGGCAAATTAAACATTTAAATAAATTATTAAATTAAATTTGACTATGCATATTATTATGAAGAAGAAAAAAACTCTAAATTAATCAATAAATCTATCTTACTCTATAGTTATATAAAATGTTTAAAAATTTAAAACCAGTACTTATTAATTTTACAACATTTTACAATTTCATTATTTAAATTTCATTTTTTTTTCTTTTTTTTTTTTATTTATTTATTTTAAACACTAAGAATATTACAAAAATATATATACATCACACCCTTAAACCTACATTGGTTTGTCCGGGTGCTGCACGTTCTCCTTAATTACGTCTTAATATTACATTCTTATATTTAATAAGCTAACAAAATTTCATTACGTAAGTTTAATAATTCTTTTATAATAAATACTTTGTTGAATGTATCTGTACTATTTATTTAATTTTTGTATTTATGTAATTAATTGTACATAATATTATTCTTATCTTCTGAATATTTATGAATTGTATAAGTAACATTTTGTTATTAAAAGTTTCAACTTTTGTATCTATGGCTCCGTCGTTTTGCGCGACGATTTCGCTAACGTCAGAGACTTCCTTTATTAATTTAGGTAATTTATTGTACATTTTTATTGTCATAACAAACTGACTACACGAGTGCAATGTCAATTTCGAAGTTGGTGGTATTAATCTACCCTTATGACGAAAGAAACATTTGGTTGGAATATCTTCTCGTTTTGTATACAAATCTAAGTTTTTTCGAAGTAACCTACATATTTCCAGTATGCATGGTACACGGTAGAGTGAGAATTTTGTGTTGCTGGAAGAAAGGTTTACAACTATAGGTTTGTTTAATACTGACTAGGAGTCGAAAGAGCATTTTTTGGAGCATTTACGCACACTATTCCCCCATAGGATGACACCATAGCTTAGACACGCATATGCATACGCGTAGTACATAGTCCACGCCCTTTTTTATGTTTGTGGTCTTTTTAACTTCACGAAGTGCATATGCAAAACTTGATAGTTTAGTTTTTATTTTATTGGTATGCGCCTTCCAATTGATTCTAGTATCAATGACCATTCCCAGCAAAGTGAAATTACTTACTTTTTTATAATTATTAATACAAAGATCGAACACTCATAAAAAAACCCTTCGATCCGGCCGGATTCGAACCGACGTCTTCTAGCATACCGTGGCAGACGCTATACCAACTAAGCCACGGAACGAACCAGCGGACCTCACGAATTTTTTTATGTGCTTGCGTCGTATCTTTGTATTTGGTTTTTTCAACGACTTTTTAGTCGTAGCGCCATCTATGAGAAATCTACGAAAGTTTTATCACCCAGTTAGATATCTTTACATATCGTTACCAGCCCTGGCGAGAGATGTCGCTATTCACTGTATTTTAAATTTTTATTCAATTGATATTCTTTGATATAATTATTTTGTGAAATTATTCCACTAGTTTATTATAATTATTAATACAAAGATCGAACACTCAGAAAAAATTCTTTCGATCCGTCCGGATTCGAACCGACGTCTTCTAGTTTACCGTGCCAGACGGCAGAAGCTATACCAACTAAGCCACGATACGTTACTTACTTTTTCTATGACTACATTATTAAATTTGAAATTTATGTCTATTGGCTGTTTTTGATAAGGATGGAATGTCATTAATTTGGTTTTTTTAATACATTTGAAGGTTATTTAATATTATTATATTTATTATTTATTTAGTATTCTGTTTCATAGTTATCCAATAAGTGACCCTGTAGATCTACTTACAAAATTACCATGTAATGGACAGTACGCTATGGAGCTATTATGATGATCGATTAACCCGTCCGTGATTGATCGGGAGGGTTCGATCGGACGCAAGCGTTCCTTAAATCAATGATATTATTTTATTATTGTCACTTCCAACCCTGCTTTATTGTTTAAATTTCATTATCTCGGGAGGGATTGACCTATCAACTTATAAAAATCTTCACTTACCTGCTAGCATGTAAGTGGGAACCTCTGTTTATATTCTGCCTTATATCTTTTTTAGTCACATACACGCCTTTGCTTTCTTTCATCGCTTTTGTGCAGATCTCATTGTTGTTACAAATTTTTAAGTAACTGTTTATATTCAAAACTGGAAAATGAAATAATTTTCAACACTAAATTCGGCACTTATCTTCTTCGACGAAGATTCAACATGTTCAGCTGTGCCTGCGGAGTTAAAATAAAGAATTATTTGTACAGTGAACACGTTACACTTGAAACCTTCAAGATGTTATTTATAATCATTTGTGGAACAGGTTGATCTAAGAACAAACAGTAAGAAATTCAAAAGTTTGGTCTTTAGTGTGTGGTACAGTTAGGGCTTTTCTTGTAGTTTAAAATACCTCACTGTCGTAACAAATGCGGTTAATTTATATAATACCTCTTAATTTAAAAACAAAATGTTCAAGTTAACAAACAATTCTAAAGAAATACACAATTAAAAATAATTCACAAATGATTTTTCACTAATTAGTAATGAAGTTGACTTTTGAATTTTTAATTAACAGTATTTGGTTATAAGGCTGGATGAGATTGTCAGTCAAAATTATTTTCATATTAAAAAAAAGAATATAATGAGCCAGAATTACTGGATTTATAAAAAAGTACGCATATGGCATAGATAAAACATTTAGTTCGATTGGTGTTTACAAAAAAAAATAGTTCTGCCCTCTTATTCTCTCTCTCTCATCTCTCTCTCATCTCCACCTTTATCTTAACCAATGGCCGGAAAAAGGTGTTCCACGTGTTTAAATACATGTATAGTTATAGCTACAAGGAGAGACATACAGTTGTTAAAATCTCCAAATGTTCATTAATTAGGTACTTTTTCGAATTCAGGATTTCCGGAAATGGTTTTACTACATCGTAAGACAAAACTACTGACCTAGGAAGTCGAAGTTGGATTTTAAAGTAGAGTTCTAATGGTGCCATGTAAATGGGAAATGATGGTAACTACTGATGACAAGCTATTTCCATCATCAGAATAGCTCTAGGTCACTATAACATTTTCTTTCCATTGGAATTACAAGTATATGCAAATTTTTATCGAAATCGGTTACTGAAAAGTGGTTGAAATGCAATTTGCCACCCTTCGAGGTAGAATATTTTCTCCAAATTTAAATAGGATCACTATCCTTTCCAGCAAAAAAGAATCATCGAAATCGGTTAACAAGTAAAAAAATATATTTATTTTATATAATGTTATAATTAAATTATATATTTTTTTTTATAAATATTAGACAACATGACATACGTTGCTATGATCCCAAGGTAAGCACTTGTGTTATGGATTTCGGAAATAACGACGGTACCACAAACACCCAGAGCCGAGACAATATAGAAAAGTTAGTTTTCTACTGACCCGGCCAGGGATCAAACCCGCGACGTCGGAGAGGACGACACCATGAAAACCCGCGACACCGGTGTGCAAGCCACTCGACCGCGGAGAACTTCCAATGTCGAAGTAATCGCGTAATATATTATACACAAAAAAAAAATACAGTCGAAATAAGAACCTCCTCCTTTTTTGAAGTGGAAAAAAAAGTAATTCGTGTTTGTGGTACCTTGGAACATAAAAAAAAGATATATTCTTCTTCGTAACATTAGCTTTATTATGTTTGCGTTATTTTTTTGAATATTAAAAAAAACTTTGACACTTAGCATTTTTCGTGTTTTACGAATTTTGTAAATTTTGCTATTAATTTTATTTTGTCTACGAATTTTGTTTAATATATATATATTTTTTTATTTTAAATCGTTTTTTGAAAGTATTTTAACTATTATTATACATTGGTGAAACAAAAATAATGCATATAAAGGTCGACGCAGACCAAGAGTAATTTGTGACGCCATCAGCATTGCTTAAGGGCAGCACTGAACTTATTAGGATATACTTGAAGTTCCAGACCACTAACTGAATCCTTAAGGTACCGAGGACTTTATAATTACAAACCATCTTTAACGCCACTTTGCCATTATTATTGGCATTTCTTCTTCTGCTTCTTCTTTACAAGAAGACTGGGTATTGGGTATACGACGAACAAATCATGCGCCTGGTCGTAAGCGACACGCCTGCTCATGACAGTCCCATATCTTCATAAGTTTTGTTTATAGTGCCCCTCCCTGTCAACCTCTTGGTTATGCGGGAAGGGACTATGACCTGTGCGAGCGACTCTGGCCCTAACCCCGGATCGGCACGTTAGCGCGGACTTCATCCGGTTCTCTGTAGTGTTAGTGCCTTAGCTAGGCTAGTGCCTTAGGTGAGCCGCCCCGGGTGCACGTACAGCACCCTCCCTATTTTCCAGATAGGTACCGGAGCTGTAGACACGCGCACTTCCCGTCACGTTCCGCACGACTAGCGGTTGCCACCGCTGAGCCGCCGACTCTAAGTCGACTACCAAATCTCCTCATTGGTGGCGGAGCTGTAAGGCACGCTCACTTCCCGACGCCGAGTGAACGGCGTCTCTCCAGTTCCCAAATTCCTACGCGGCCGGAGGGACCGGAAGATGTCTAGCTCATCCTCTACTAGCTCTCCGGGCTAGTGCCGGAGATGCCAAGTAGCAGTGTCCTGTGACAATGTCCGGACATAGCCTCCCACTTAAAGACCCAACTCACATTCATAACAGTTGCAGTATCACTCAGAGCTTTAAATCTGAGGGGCACTGCCATTACGCCCATCAGCCTAAAACGTTAGTTGAAAAATCCCATGTGCCTGAAATTGGAAAGGTAAGAATGCTGGTGAAATTATAGGTGCATGGGACTTGTCAACTTATCTCTCAGGTTGACAATGACGGGCTCTGTGGCAGTATCCATAAGGTTTTTGCGATTTAAACATCTGAATGACACTGCAACTGTTATGGATATAAGAGTGTCGCATACCAGGCCCAGGACTTATTCGTCCTGTCACTTGGTAAAATAAAAATAAAAAAAATTTACCAGCATCGTTAAACTCAGGCCACACAGAGGCGGCCGCAGAAACGATACGGGCGCGGGAATTTTTGTAATGTACGAGGTTCAAAACAATAAAGCAGTAATGTTCATATTACTGCTTGGCGGCAGATATAGGTGACGTGGCAGTACTTCCCTGAGACGAACTCTCACAATGAGCTCTACTGCTACTAATGTATGAATAAATAACTTCAAAAATCATCATCAACCCATTTATACGTTGACACTGCAGAGCACATCTCTTCTTAGGTCTGGGCTTCGGCCGCCACGGTGGCCCAAGCGGGTTCGGGACTTCACACGTTTTCCCAGGGTTGTGAACCTACTTCGTGGTAACCTGTCACAAACTCGAATTTATTTTTACCGATTTCTTTTTTATAATATCAAGTGACGGGACGAACAAGTCGTACGCCTGATGGTAAGCTGCACGCCTGTCCATAACAGTCCCAGTGCCACTCATTTAAATCGCAAAGATCTGAGGGGCACTGCACTGCGCCCGTCACCCTGAGACATCAAAACCGGTGCTGACATTACTGCTTGGCGGCAGAAATGTGTAAGGTGGCAGTACTTCTATGGACGAACTCTGTCACAAGGAGCTCTACTGCTACTCGTAATAATAATACCTTCACGTAATAATAATAACGTTTGTTCGAATTTTCATTATCCCGAAAACCGAACTTCCTTCAGGATATGTTGGATGTTTATCGCTATTATTATTAACTATTAGGTAAGGTTAAGTTAGGTTTAAAAGAATAAAGATTTTCCTCTCAAAATTACCTTCGAAGTTATGAAAATTCGAGCGAACGTTATTTATGGAAAATGTCATTTCGAACTTCTGATAGGTAACCCTTCTTCGTGCATGTTTTCCTCTACTGAAAGCTCATGGTCGCAAAATTTCAAATTTCGTCCAGAAAAGAGTCCAGGACCTTGCTTGAAAGGCTTCAGACTAAACCATTTTGGGCTATCGTGGCTTTTAAATTACAGACTTAAATGATTACCTTTTACTTGTAGGATATTAATTAAAAGTTTTGACATTTGTAAGTTAAATTGTATTAATAATTTTAATTCTATCCTAATCTTGTTTCTTTATTTATCCAAGCTTGTGGGTGTTTTGGATAAGCTCTGTGAGCCCACTTGCAATATCGAATAAATAATTAATCTTCCAAACAACACTAACTATAACAATGATAATAATAATGCGTGCACACTCATAGCCCTGCAATAGGGAAACCCTGAATTACAGGTGTCATGGACTCACACATAGACAACCATAAGTTACACCCGAACTCACGAGAGAAATAAATGTAATAAAATCGAATCCGAGATCTTTGCGTGGTAGTCCGGCATGGTAACCGTTCGGCCACAGTGGCTGTTAACAAACCATCTCTAACGCCATTTTCTTCCTCTTCTAAAATTTTTGTGTGATTCCAGAATTATCTTCATATGCTATCATACATCGACAATAAAACTTATAAGAGAGTGAATATCGAAATAACTACTTTTAAAAGAAATATTTTTGCAAAAGACCAGCGGACGATGACCGATGGTGTAATGTGTAGAAACAGAAACAGTCAGACTAACCGCAATCACAATTCGAGATTCATTTGTTCTATTTGCCTTAACACGAACTCTCCTAAAGAAGATCGAGACGATTTAGACCCCAGAAGAAAAACAAAATCTTGTCCAGTCTGTCAAAGAAACTTGGAAACTTGTATCGAGAAATGTACTCCTAAAAAAGACAGTTCCAGTATTAACTGTAAAACAGTGCAAACATCCCTAACTGATATCAGTGAAGGATTTAACCTTTTGAACGAAGTGTTAACTGTGTTTCAAACTCAAAAAGTTGATTGTAAAAAATTAGTTAAAGACGCCGCCGTTTTAACTGAACATAAGAAACCTTCGAACGTCAATTTGGAGATTAGTAAAATTTTCAGTTTCTCTGTTAGATGTGAAGATAGATTCAAAGACGATTCCAAATTCTCTGTGATTGATTGTCATCAACCTTATGTTAGTGGGAAATCACATATAAATCTGTCTAAACATAAATCTTCGTCTATACCTCAAATGAAAATGGAAGAGCTTAAAAAATCTCTCACAGAGAAAATTAAATCGAAAGATGCTGTTGAAGAAGTGAATAGAATGTTTGCAACTGTACGAAAAAATTATCATGAAATGAGTGAATCAAACAGGCCGTTAGTCAGAAGCGGGCCCAGAGTGTTGCCAGTCGTAAAAACTGGTGTTTCGAATAATCTTATCAAGATGGAAAAATCAGAGGGGAATATTCCATCTCAGGAGAAAAAGCTAAAAAACTTCCAATGTTGCCAAACGAGTAATTATTATTTATCTGGTGGTGATTCGGTACAACGTTTTTCTATTGTCAATGATAACCAAAGGGAGAATGATAATAAAAACGTTTATAGATGTGAGTATCCACAGATACAAAAAAGACCAGAAATATTTGTTTGTAACTGTTGTGGTAATAAATCTGAAGTCAAGAATAGTTATACTAGCTTCGTATAAAAAAACTGATAATTAAATTTTACATTGTTAAATTAAGCCTTTATTTATCAAATCAAATCATTTATTTCTTTGTGATTCACAGGCATTGACTTACAAATAAATGGACGACGGGTCTAATACAAAAACCACGAAAAAAATGTCCCAAGTCAACCTATTCGAAATTTAAATTGTAATGTCATCGCAGTATCGCGCTGTCAATAGAACAAATGAAGACTAAAGCGGAGTTTGGCGCTCTGTATACGATTTTAGCGCCTTACAAGTGCGGACAGTTTTTAGCGCGGACCCGACGTCCATATAATTGTAAGTCAATGTTCACAGGTTATTAAATTGTTACAAGAATTAATTTTGATCCGCCTCATGGCACACAAAGTTTTCTTAGTTTTAATAATTCACATGCAATAATTTGTAATATTATTATACTCATGCAGTCCAAAGTCCAATTAACGCAATCTAATACTAATGAAACATAAATTTTATAAGAAATCTTCAATATTATAGAATGTCATATCATTTAGGTAATTAAATAATAATTTCTCAACTTCTGCACAGTCATTGCAGTTCCTAATTTCAAGTTGAAGTTTTTTGTATACCTTCGTAGCCATTACTATTACACTCTTTTGAAGTAGAGCAGTTTTACATGATCTACTTTTCAGTTGATGAGAAC
>NW_020653732.1:3553362-3555680 GCF_003589595.1 Hyposmocoma kahamanoa | reverse complement strand
GATGCCGTGGAATAAACAAAGTAGTGAAAATAATATCAAGCGGCTTTAGTATCTTCTTCTTATAGTGTCGATATTTCTTTTATTATATGACTATATATTAACTTTGAATAGGACGTTGGTCCAGATGAACAGGGTATTATCTCAGAAACACAGATTTTTGAGGAGAGCAACTTTAGTTTCTTCTAGCATTATTTCAGCCCCTATTGTTATTTGGTTGTCCTCACCTATATATATTTAAAGCTAACACATTTAACAGTATTTTCGAATTCCTACTTCTTATATACAGTTCCATAGTTTTACCAAAATCCTGAAACTGTTCAGAAAAGTCTATAACATTATCCTTTTGAACACAAAATATTTGTGATTCAGAGTTTTAGGTAAACTACTTATGCCTAATACTTTTCAATGAAAGAAGGAATCATATATTCGATAAAACTTTAAGGAAAATAGTAGTATCTCAAAAAATTACTCTATACTACTGATTACCATAACAAATCAATGAAAAAAATTCCAAAAAATATCTTACCTTGAAATATCGCCTTCGTTTTGGAAATAAATATTTTTAAAATACACTTAGCTTATAATGATCACGTGCTGTGTTTTAGTTTTAATAGCCTGTTCAACGAACGACGACGTCTTAACGACTAAAGCTTCGTCTGTAATACTGAATACGACTGTGTTGTTCAATGTTTGAGGCCGAAACGTGAAAACGGTTAAATACTATCCAGCCTCCCGCGCCATTTCACGTCTGACCGTTATAAGACCTAGTTTATTCAAAAGACTTCGATTTTTTTTAAATAAAAAGTTCAAATTTTTGAGTGAATACCCTGTTCATCCAAGGCAACGGTATGTTGCCTCATTGACTGCGTTATTGATGGTCTCGTTGAGATAACATCCGTGCTCGAGTGGCTTGCACACTGGTTTCCATGGTGTCGCCATCTCTGAGGTCCCGGGCTTAACTCCCAGCCGGGTCAATGTAGGAAACTAACTTTTTTATATTGTCTCGGATCTGTGTTTTTGTGGTACCGTCGTTGGTTCCGATTTCCATAACACAAGTGCTTTAGCTACTTACTTTGGGATCAAAGCAACGTATGTTACGTTCTATGGAACATGAGTCCACTTCACACGTATGGACGTGGTACTAATGGTAAACTAATGGTAGTTTGTTTACTTCTTAGCTATTACTAACCACAATTGGCTCTTCCGGATGAGAGAAAAGGGCCTTGTTCTTGCATATTCTTGCTCGAAGACGGCCCAGTATCTTCGTAGCTGATGAGGTCCTGCTAGTTACTAGAAAAAGGACCATTAAAGCTGTAAAACTTAAAAAAAACTAATTCATATTCTACTGATAACACGGACGTTAAGATCTAGCATGTGTTACTAATAGATAAAAAATATAGAAGCGCGGTTTCCGCGACACTGCAGCCCTTCAGTAATTACTAGGCGCCTCGCAAACGTATGTCTTATGTGTTGAATACAAGCAACAGGCAACTAGAAGCGAATATTCTATTTTCATACAAATTACGGTTGCGGCAACCAGGGACAGTTGTCCGACTGCCGCAACTGTTTCCAGTTGCCGCAACCGGCGACTGTGCCGATTTCTTTTGGCTCTTTGGATTTCGATCATGGAATACAGTCCAGACAATGACTAATACTAAGAAACAAAATGACACACCAATAGAATTTTTAAATTATTTTGGTGTAGGCTAAACCTACACCAAAAATTATCTGCAGACTTCATAAATGAATATTATGTTAACGTGGGTAAAAATATTGCAGAGGATATCCGTGGCAAGTCCCTTAGTTTGGCCTCTAAACCTCTGATCCCTAAAAGCTCAACTTTCTCCTTTGCTTTGTTAAATCCTGAAGCGAAGGATATTGAACGGCTTATAATGAACCTAAAATCTAACTGTGCACAGGGTTAGGATGGGATTTCGTCTACTTTGTTGAAAAAACACAAAAACATATTTGTGCCGTTACTGGTTCACATATGTAAAAGGAGTTTTGAGATGGGAGCATGGTAGTTAGCGAATCGCTCACTTTATTGGCCCATATCTGTATAACAAAAAAAACGGAATACTGGAAATATATCCACTAACGAAATATTAATACACGAAACAGATAGTAATTTGGCTTAAACATTTTAATTATGATGAAACTGAAAGTATTCTAATTATACATTCCCAATATTATCAATAAATATTAATTATCACAATAGTTAATATGTTGTTGATCGTTCCATAGTTGATACTTGTAACAATTATACACACACACGCACGCACGCACGCACGCACGCACGCACGCACGCACGCACGCAC
>NW_020653732.1:3504201-3553352 GCF_003589595.1 Hyposmocoma kahamanoa | reverse complement strand
CACGCACGCACGCACGCACGCACGCACGCACGCACGCACGCACGCACACACACACACACACACACACACACACACACACACACACACTTATAGCTAATACAAACTTTCATACACATTCACACACGCACACGCACACACACGCGCCCGCGCACACACTCCCACACACCATTTTGTTCTCTCTTAGTTCAATCTCCTTAGAACAAAATTTGTATTATCTAAAATTTCACTTTTGGTTTTATTTTGCTTTCATTTTCTTTTCACTTGTAATGCTCAATCATAGCTATTAAGTCTGCCCGGGGGTGGAGACCTGGTTACCTAAGATACAGGTTCTCCTAGTTCAGGGACCAGCCTCCACAACCAGATTATATTTTGACGTTATGTAAAGCATCCATTTTTATTTTTACAAGCACTGTTTGAGGAGACAATAAATGATTTATTTATTTATTTATTTCAATGTATGAAAATACAATATTCGCTTCTACTTGACGGTTGCTTATATTAGCCACCATTTCAGGGTCGAAAACTAACTCAGTAAAGCAGGTTTCTCTTCTGTTCCAGTTAGATTTAAAGGGCACATAGGTCCAAGATGCTAAAAAAAAATTATTAGAAACAAATTATATTTTATGGTGCTCATCATCATACGACATCTTAGATTTTTGCGAAAAAAGATTAAATATTAGCGCCCAATTACACGAGGCGAAAGGTTTCACCGCGACCGCCCAGTTCCACGCCTTCATGTACATTAATGGCGAATCTGAATTCTATTTACTAGGCAACAACATTTACATTCATCTTAATCATACAACCGCACGGCGGCCGCGCGGGCCGCCGCTTAGACCAAAATTCAAGCTAGACTCGCGGTCCCCGGGACGCTCATTTAAGTTAAAACGTAAAAGCTAAACAAATAGAACTGCGGTCGCTGCGCGGCGGCAGCGCGGACTCCGCTCTTCGACCGCACAGTGACCGGGTGCGTCTAACTGTCATGACAAAGTACACTCTATTTGTTGAGCGACCACGGAAAGAATAAACGAACAATTGAATATTGCTTCATCATCTGTATTACGGGCATCGAGTAGATACTCGATGATTGCGGGTATTTTCAAATTATAATGATGGTAATAGTGAGGGTAGAAGAGTACTATATGACCGACCGTTATGAGCGAACATATTCTTCGGTCGAGGGTCGAACATTCAACAAGTTCAACAACTTCTCTACGACGAAAAGTCAAATGTATTTTTGGTAGTAGTCTTTGTGATTTTTGTGCTTGTGTTATTTAGACGCCGCGTCGCAGGAAATTTAACTGTATGAAAAAAATTTTCAACTCGAGCTCGGCTATTTTGCACGATTTAGCTCTCACTGCGTTCGCGAAGTGGCAAATTAATATGCTTCCATTTTTATCAACATGGATTTAAGCAAAGTACCTAACACCTGCAGCTTGATTTTGATTGCCTCTTCCGATCGAAAACTGCGTCCTTTTCGAGTCGAGGCGCATAATTGCGATTCACAACTGGCCGATAGGAAACTTTTGACATTAAAATTTGTAATCGGAACAATAGTTAATTTAACTCACAAATTAGAAAGATATAGTAGGAATCAGGTTCATCTTCTCGCTCAGAAACCCATCCGATTTCAAGACGCTACTCCATAAAATCGCAATGGAAATAACACGGTCAATTTCTTGGTCATAAGTCGGACAACTATAGAATATCGTCGCCTTACTTTCTCAAACTCGTATCTTAAAACACAGAGTTACTGAAATGCAACAAATGGATTATTTAGCCAAATGTTGCAGGCTGATTTCACATTTCCTTCATATTTAGGGGAAAGGTGTACCAGATGATCCCCTTAAGAGAGAATGGTGGTAGTTTAAAAGATTTTCAGCTTGCAAAAGCACATGTAAAAGCGTTGAATGATAGAAAATTTATCTATTTACATGTTGTCTTACTAAAAACGTTTTATTTTTATCTTTCATTATTATATTTGAATATTTTTAAAACCTTACTAAGGGTATGGGCAAAATGATCCAGGGGACCACTTTTCCTCTATTTAGAAAAATTTGTAAGTTATGGTAGAAACAAATGAAAACAACAACTTTTTAGACTTAACAAAGTCCTCACTTATGTAATCTAGGTATATGAAACAACAGTTACGGAACTTCAAGAACAAATAATTCTAATTAATTTATATCTTACAGGTACCTACGGGTGGGAGATATTGTTTTTTATGGCAAGTTGATATCCATCCTCATCTCCATTTCTTTAATGTAGTTTACAAGCTCGATTTCCTGTTTAACACATTTGATGAAAACAGTTTTTTTTTCACCTAAATATTTCATTCTGACATACCCTTTATTTTCACCTTTAGTCCGTCTTTTTAATGACATAACGCGTACGTACTGTTAACTATTTACTTGTCGATCTATGTGGCGTCCTAATTTTACGCCTCTAGTTCTTTAGATCATACTCTTCCGGCCACCACGAATGGTTTTTCTTTTAAAATTACGCGGCCTGGTCTAAAACAAGAAAAAGAATTTATATTTGTTATTAATCGAGATCGACCTTGTAAACGAAATCCAGTCTTCTATTATTTTATTCGCGTTGCAAGCTATTTAACCGTTAACAATATACACAGTAAAAGATGATCCCCACGGATAATCTCGTAGGACACCAAAACCATAATCATCTTGCCCCAATTTACTTATTTTTCTTTTTTGTTCGGCAAAATAACCTGTATGCTGTCTACTGTTACCACGCCATTTAAAAAGAAAATAGAACATTATACAAAGCCACCAACACAAAAATCTTAGCACTTGATTGCTTAGAATGGAAGTTGCCTAAGTTTTTAATCAACTTTACCTTAAATCAAACTCACACAATTATTGTTTTTTTTCCACAAAAATGAACTCGTCACTCACATCGCTATAACGAACTGACTGATGAGAGGTCACATTGAGGCCTACATTTTACTGAAGAACATATCTAGATGACGTTACTAGTTTCGCTATAATTGAAAAGGATCATCTTACCTCCAAGGATCATCTCGTACACCTTTCCCCTACACACTAGCTTTTACAAATTCTTAACACGTTCCCTGTGTAACTGGAAATCAGAAGTTGAACCCTCACGTGCAATTGTTTATTTTGCAATTACTTTGAAATTGGTATATGTTCATACATTTATGGACGAAAAAAACCATTTCCATAAACCGCCTTCCCATTTTCTCAATTTTCCCAAGAGCCCCATATGTGATACAAGCACGTATGAGTTCTTTACTTGGTGCCACATTAATGGGGCATGTAACTTTATAATCAAATTAGTTAAAAGGCAACATTGGTTAAAAAGTCATCCGGTATCACATGCTAATTGTCACAATTTTTGTAGTCCATACGTACGTAAATAAAGATGCAGGACTAAAGTGGACAGAAGGGCTCTGGCTAGAATGGGCGGACCGCGCGAATTTACATATTTCCTTCATTTTATTAAAATAAATTCACATTTTGAAAAGTTACGGAGTATACGTTATAGAAAAGATGTAATTCAAACACTGAGAAAACTACAAGCAATCGTGTTTTTAAAGAGTGTGATAATATGTAGAGTGAACCGTTAAATATCTTATGCATTAATTTCTTAACTATAGTTTTAGTAATAACGAGACAGCGAGGGATCAAACGAATGCAATTATTTAACAATTACGTATCACTGCCTCGGCACAGTAATTGTAAAGTCAACATATCCTACTAAAAACCAGCAAAATGCCCAATGTCGATTTTATTTTTGCATCTTTTCTAAGGAGCCAAGGCTACAATAATTTTGATAACATTGAGTAGCGTTGTCGAAACAAGCGACTGCTCCGGTGGAAAAGTTGCTTTTTATAAAGAAAAACTTAAAGAAATCTTACGTCTCATGCCCTTGTTGCTTCTGAAACTTGACGACGGAGACATGTCACGGGGCACTGAGTTGCATTTTTGCTGAAATAGACCAATAATACTTGATATAAGTAGATTGTTATTTTACGGCAATTCCATCAGCATCATAAATCACTTTTGGTCTGCCACTATCGTAAATTTTAACCACTACGGACCAATTTTTCGAATTTTCAGAGCAAATTTACGTACAGTATTTAAATCCAACTCTATGCCGCTTACGATAAGAACGGTCCAAAGTACAAAGTGTCAAGTTTGATGTGCTCTTGACTGTAACTACAATTTTAATCAACCGCTATTTTGGTATATATGAACCGCCTAATATCGTAAATTTTGTTCTTTTAAACGGAACGTATAAGGTGAATTTTAGCAGCGATACAAACGCGCGATTGAATCGCGACAGTTGCGATTTATAGGCAGTTGTATAGATGCAAACGAGCGACTATACCGATGCATCGCTTATGTTAAATCATTAAAAACCTTTATCGCGTTTGTATCGCTGCTTAAGTCGCGCGTATGTGCAAAGTAGGTAATAATAATAATAATACCAGCAAAGTACATCAATTAATCACACCAATATAAAAAACACATTGAAAACTAAATATAAACAGAGACTAAATAAAATACTTAGTACCCAATTATCGGCCAGAAATATTGTAAAACCATTGACTTACAATTATATGGACGTCGGGTCCGCGCTAAAAAGTGTCCGAACTTATAGGGCGTTAAAATCGTATACAGAGCGTCATTCACGCTTTAGTCTTCGTTGGGTCCACTGACAGCGAAGCAAGCAAAATTAGACAGTACTGCGATGACATTACAATTTAAATTCAACGTTTTAGCTTTTTCATATTCCTTTACATGTCACTACGTTTAAATAGGTTGACTTGGGACATTTTTTTCGTGGTTTTTGTATTAGACCCGTCGTCCATTTATTTGTAAGTCAATCCACTGAAAATAAATTTAGGTGGTCGCGGATGAATGGGCATTAAAAACTTACACTACACCCAAATAGACTATCTGCGAACATAGTTCATCAGAAAAGCTAACGACAGCACACTACAAAAAGCAATAGTACTCTTACCTCACTCCGGAACGCCTCTACAATTAAATACACCTGATTCACCAAACTCCACAAAAAAACACCACTTACTCACATCCCGTCATAATACCACAACCGAACCAGAATACTTGGCTTAGGCCCGTACCTGGTTCCAAATATCCGACCTTCAGTCGACAAGAAAATATCTTAATAATAATGCATACACTCATAGCCCCGCACTAGGGGAACCCTGTATCGCGGGTGCCATGCACACAAATAGGAAGTACCACAACTTACACCAAAAACTCACGAGAGAAATAAATGTAAGCCATACAAATATTTCTCCCGGTCCGGGACTCGAACCCGGGACCTCTGCGTGGCAGTCCAGCGCGGTAATGCAGTCGGATTGTCGAGCGCGAAGATGGACCTGCCCCCGTAGCATGGCTACGCTTGAGAGTCGCGACGCGCGCGATAAAATTGGAATAAGCGAGCTGTATTGGCTGTCTCTATCAGATCTAATTTAGAAGCTATTGGCTGTCTCTATCAGATCTAATTTAGATAGCCAATAGCGCGCGTTTAATTCAATTTTATCGCGCGCGTCGCGAGTATTATGCGTAGCCATGCTACGGGGGCTGGAGTCAATTGCCGCGGCGGCAATTTATTTTTTTACTACGTACAAATATTATGTAAGTGTGCACCTGAAGTAAGTTATTAAAAAAAATGGCTTAAAAGAAGGTGGTGGATGCTGACTATCCACTGAATAATGACCCATAGTTTGGAGCCCGGAAAACCGACAACAAAGCAATCACGCGCCATCACAGGCCATCGTGGCTGCCACTACGCCACTACGTCCTCTATACGATGGGCCATCAAGATTGACCATCACGAGGGGCCATCGTGTACCTAGAGGGTGCATTAAAGACGAATTTTTATTTCGTTTATACTAATAATCGAGACTGAGACTGTATAGTCAAGAGCACATGAATCTTCGCCGATCTAGATCTACGTTAGTTTCTCAATGTCGATACTTACTACAGGCAGGTTGATGACCGGGAAGTCGGCAGCATTGTAGTCGTTCTCATGGTGCAACTGATGGTGCATCGCTAATGCGCTTTCGAAATTTGCGGAAAAGTTGCACTGCGAACATCTACAATATATGTAACGACATGAATCAGAGGCTTTACACAAGGAAGTAGGAGTAGAGCTCCTTGTGAAAGAGTCCGTCCAGCGAAGTACTACCACCGTACCCATTGCTGCCGTCAAATAGTATCTACATAATGTGACCAGTATTGCATTTCGGATTGGGCACATGGGACTCATCAAATTATGTCTCAGGGTGGCGAGCGCAGTGGCCGTGCCCCAATCTTTGCTAATTCTCATGTGGGGTAAAGGAGCAGATATACAAACCAATTATGTTACAAAAACGAGCGATTCGTTCTGTGTACCGATTAGGTGCTCGGATTTCTCTCAGAGAAAAGTTTAAGGAGACTCACAGTACATTCATTCAAATAATTTGTATGCCCGTAAAAATATACATAATTTCATTAAGAAAGAAGATATCCATAATATTAACCATAGAGCTAAGTCCAAACTCATGGTACCACGATATCGTTTAACTAAGGTAAACGATTATTTTATGGCGAACCGTATACATTTTTACAATAAGATGGGAAGAGGGGAATATATTAAGATTATCGTTTCCTAAGTTTGAAACTTACATTAAAAGTAATTTAATTGAAAAGTCATATTGCAAAACTGAAGAGTATGTTTTAGATAAAGAAGTATGGAAAGGCACCAAGAGTCTAGATTCCACACAATTATGATTCAAAATGTATTCCATAGCATTGAAGTTTATTTGAAAATAGCAATCTCTAGAGTTTCTTGTTCGTTTTTCTCAGGGAGGTCAGCGTAGTGAACGAGCAGCAGCTTAAAAAATGACATTTTCAAGTGTAAAAATATTACTGGAATAAATGATTATTTCACTTTGTCTTAAAACTCTGAACGGCCCTGCAACAGGTATGGATGAGCGTGTCGCTTACCACTAAACGCAACGACTTGTTCGAACAGTCACTTGACATCATGAAAAATACGCCCAAAATTACGAGTCAAAGGTGCAACTTTTCAGGTCCCAGATTTTCGTCATTTCACTTTCTCATAACTGATAGTAACACGCATACAGTATCATGTGCTTTTGCTGTCCACGTGATTTCCACACTCCTTTCTGTTGTAGCGGCCATTAGTCCGCCGATAAACGTACCCAGCCCATTGCTGCTTCCTTTGGATTTTAAGACAATTGGGATGAGTCCCCCGAATCATGCAATTCCATCGCACACTCTCCGTGATATACTCCGTGATATACGTGATGTCCTGTAGAATACCGATAAGCAGGCAACTTTACGACGGTGTTCAAGGCTCTGCACCTTCGCCTCTACTTAATCCGAGTCACTTGTCGATCGAATCCAAGGTGGCCAGTTGGTATATAGTAGAGCCATCCTATAAATGGCACCAGTACTCCATACACGACCGGACTTGTGCTTGGAACAGCTGAAGCAACTGTCCCGGTGTCCCTAGTCCCTAGGGATAGGGTTTTCCGGTTAAACTACGGGCTCGACGTCTTTAAAGTCGGGTCTTTAAATTGAAAGGTATGTCCGGAAATTATCGCAGGACACTGCTACTTGGCATCTCCGGCACTAGCCCGGAGAGCTAGACATTTTCCGGTCCCTCCGGCCGCGTAGGAATTTGGGAACTGGAGAGACACCGTTCATTCGGCGTCGGGAAGTGACCGTGCCTTACAGCTCCGCCAACAATTAGGAGATTTGGTAGTCGACTTAGAGTCGGCGGCTCAGCGGTGGCAACCGTTAGTCGTGAGGAACGTGACGGGAAGTGAGCGTGTCTACAGCCCAGTACCTGTCTGGAAAATAGGGAGGGTACTGTTGTACGTTCACCCGAGGCGGCTCACCCGAGGCACTAGCCTCTTGAAGAACCGGATAAGTTAAGTGACAGAGGTCTGTGACAACCCTGTACACTGGCTGATCTGAGGTCAGAACCTGAACTTATAAGGTTCCTGTGCGCGCTCAGGTTATAGTGCCCTTCTCGTATACCCCAAGGGTAAAAAAAAAGGTCGGGAAGGTCACTATAATCAAAACTAGAAAGTTAACATGGGGCTGTCCTGGTGTGGCTCTCTTGACAACCGGATGAAGCCAGCGACAACGATCTGCGACAACGCTGTACACTGGCTGATTTAGGGTCAGAACCCGAACTTAAGTTCTTGTGCACGCACAGGTTATAGTGCCCTTCTTGTATACCTTAAGGGTCGGTAAGGTTACTAATCTTCACAATCACTAATCAAAACTAATGTAGAAAGATATGGGGCTGTTACAGTGTGAAGTAACGCCTCACCCTGGAAAGGATGCCAAATTTCTTGGCTGCATTTTTGGCCATGAATTCAATTTTTTATTAATTATTTATTTCATTATTTAAAGTGATCCACAGTGCTTTTCCGCCTAATATTTACTCTATCAAAGCAGATCTGTACAGTAGGTATGGTAAGGATTACTTACGTATGATTCATAATGATTTAACAAACTTCTATAAACCAAAATAATTAAGAGTAAAGTGATAAAAATTAATATAAAAGTGTGAAGTCTACTTTTTTTCTCTTTTTCTTCTTCCTTTAGTGGTTCACCATGAATCGAGATTGGTGTCATTTCATAGAGCATATAATTATTTTTTGTATCAGTGGATATGACACGTCAGTTTCTTTTGTCAAGAAGAAAGTTTAATCTTCAAAAGGAGATTTCCCCTAAGTTCGAAGTAAGATAGTTATAAACAAATCATTGGTTACAAATAAAAAATCGCTAGGTAGAGTAGCTATCCACAGATATATATTTCATATACAAGGGGTCGTACGCGAGAACTCTACTCAATGCTCAAGTCAGGATTTGAGCAGACTTGAGTATGATTTCAAGCACTGGAAATACGACTCTAGTGGCAAGGACTTGAGTATGATTTCTAGTGCTTTGAATCATACTTAAGTCCTGGTTCTAGAATACGACCCTATAAGCCATGAAAGGTTAAAACTGTCTTTAAAACTTAGAGGAGGGAAATAAAAACATTAGTCTATTGTCACTGAAGTCATTGTCAATGTTGCCAAATGGTTACATTTCTTACATTTTTCGTAACTTTTGACCTCGCGTAATATGTTAGTAACGTTTGGTTTTCTGTTTTAAAGGTAATTTTCGTGACTTAATTACTCAATTTTATTTAATTTTCGTAAAGATTTAAAATAAATAACCCCAAGTACTTGATGCGTAAAGCGGAATTTTTACTCATGGAGATTTATACCATAGAATTGATAAATCGAATCGGCTATTATTATTATTATTATTTATTTCGTTGCCGATCATTCAAAGTTTTCTTGTAGTAAACAAGAAAGCATAAATTTTGTTTTGTTTGGTTGTTGTTGATTTTTTAAATTGTTGTGTAGTTTTTTTAGTAACTTAATAACATGATAATTGAGTCCTTTGTATTTTGTTTATTATTTGTTCTCAAACTATAGTCTCTAAATCGATTATCTCTTTGTTATAATATTTCGATTAGATATTTAAATCGATTTTTTCCATTCGATTTTACATCACTACATCTCTAGAAACTTCAAATCTCAGACGTCACTGTTCCCATGCCATGTGAAAAAGAAACAGACCATTCTCTATGTCGAGTCTCATAAACTCAATAATTCCATCATCTTTACTGATTCCAAAAGTTGCCTTCAATCCATCCTGTCAAACCCTTTCCACTCTTCCTTCCGGTTCCCTATTATACTTAAAATTAAACAAGTCCTGTTTGAGTGTTACAAGCAAGGTGTAAACGTGGTGCTAGCCTGGATACCTGGACATGTTGGAATCCCAGGCAATGAGACGGTAGATTTCTGTGCCAAATTGGCTTCCCGCATAGGTTCAACTGAACACTCCAATTTGTACTCCCACGACCTTTGCCTACTCCCAGAATCCCTTCTTCGTGATCGTTGGTCGAAGTACTGGGAGAAATCCCAAAAAGAAAAGGGCAAATATTATGCGGACATCCAACCCCAAATTCCTACAACACCATGGTTTTTCAAATTCCGTACAGCAGATAAAAAAACCACGTCAACAATATGCCGGCTTCGCTTAGGTCACGCGTGTACTCCTATTCATTTGGCTAAACTTAGGATAAAAGATAACTCATTGTGTGAATGCGGTCTAGACGAAGGAAACGTGGACCATATATTTTTTGACTGCCCTAAATTACGGTGTTCCCTATATGACATACTCCCTACCTCTATCCCTCGTCCTACTTCCTTTAAATGCCTTTTGGCCCTATCTTCTCACCCAAAAATGTATCATATTCTTTTTAAATTCATACATGTAAATCATATTAAACTGTAAATATTATTCATGCTCTAACACTATATTTAACATGTATACATGTTTCTAACGACTTGTGTTGTCTAATTTGTGCCGTTTCCTTTGTTGTAGATTTCAATTTGTGCAAAAGTCTCTTCGATTCTCCCTCTGAGTCACCGAACAAAATTCTAACACACCGTCCATAACGTTTATGAAGCTAGAAAACGGACACTGGCAGAATTGAGGCTATGTAGACTCAAAAGCCATTCATTAAGAAAAAAAAAAAAAAAAAAAAAACACACCTAAACATATAATACAGTGGGGAAAAGACTATGGAAAAATGCAGATGATCAAAAAAGCGTCACTGCGTCACTGTACTCAACACAAATCAAATCAAATCAAATCACAAAGCCGAATGTTTTTAATAAATGAATGCTAACTACGAATTTTCAAAGATCTTTAACAATAATTGGCACGACTGGCTCACCATCTTTACAGACAGACTGGTGCAGCGGTCTGGACCCCAAAGTACAGTGTAGGTACTATTAAGCTTTAAGTGCTCTCCCACCTCAACTGTATATACTGGTGAATCTGTCGCCGTTCTGTAGGTCATCTTGTACCTGAAGTCACACCGACTAAATAAGACGATAATTTTCTCTGATTGCCGTAGCTGCAAGATATTATCAACTTACCATTTCACTCAAGAAATAACTTCCATATCACCCTCCAAATTAAAGAACTATTATTTGACTGTCATTCATCTAATATCGACGTAGCCTTACCCTGGATCCCTGGACACAAAGGGATAGGCGGCAATGAAACTGCTGATAGTTTTGCAAAGGACGCTATCTCATCCGGCTTGTCGGACCACGCAGGCTGCTTCTCCCGAGACCTACGCTGTTCGCCTAAATCAAAATTGTTCAGGAGCTGGGACGAAACTTTCCAAAAATCGCTCCTACTAAAAGGTAAACACTTTGGCTGTCTCCAACCAAATATACCATGCAAACCTTGGTTCTTCCGCTACCAACACATACCTAAACCCTATTCATCAATGATTATCCGGCTGAGACTGGGTCACGTTTGCTCTCCGGTTTTCCTAGCTAAACTTAAAGTACATGATCACTCCCTCTGCGAATGTAGACTAGAGGAAGGCACTCTAGAACCATTATTTTTTAACTGCCCCCTAATAAGGTTCCCACTTTACGATTTGCTTCCCGAAAATATTCCTCGCCCAATAAATATCAACTATTTCCTGGCCAACGCACACTCTCCACTAGTATTCACTTTATACAAATTTCTAAAGCTTAATAACATAAATCTGTAACCAGATCCGAATAGCCTCCGCTCGATCACATTCATTTCATAATTTTCTGTCCCAACTAATGATGAGTCGAAGAAAAATTCCCATTTTTGAACAGTCTTGATTTTTTAGAAAAATGAATATTCTTCATTCTCCCCGTATTCTCCCAATATCTTTCGTATGACTTTATTTCTTTTTCCATCCTCCATGATAATTTTCCACGTTGACTCCGGTCAAAAGTTTGTTACTGAACGATGCCTAACTTTCTTTTACTAAACGATTTTATTTTTTATTTCCCGCTAAATAAAACTTCCTAAAATGTTTCCAAAAGAAAGAAAATAACATGAGCCCTCAAATTATATTTTTGTAATGTCATTAAGAAAAAAAATATATATAACCGTCAATGTGCATAATAACCGCCTAAGTATTTTAATCATTGACTTACAATTATATGGACGTCGGGTCCGCGCTAAAAAGTGTCCGCACTTGTAAGGCGCTAAAATCGTATACAGAGCGCCAAACTCCGCTTTAGTCTTCATTTGTTCTACTGACAGCGCGATACTGCGATGACATTACAATTTAAATTTCGAATAGGTTGACTTGGGACATTTTTTTCGTGGTTTTTGTATTAGACCCGTCGTCCATTTATTTGTAAGTCAATGATTTTAATAACCGGCAATCTATCTCACCACCGCACTACATGTCTTTCAACCCTAACGTTGGCGAAAGATTCGCTTTGGGCCTTTTGGAGGGAAAAGTGTCGTTTTTATTTTGACTTTCAATTATTTTGTGAAATCTAGTTTAAAGTGGAATAGGATAGTGCTATTGTGCCTTAATCGAATACTAAAACGCGAAATTATACGAACCTCGAACTAAAATACCCCTATCGGCCCGGTCTAAGGAATCCCGAGTCAATCCAATCACGCCGCCTCAAATTGCCTATCCTCTTTGTGGCGGCCATATTTACAGAAACATAATTAAACGAAGACATGGCTCAAAGGACTTGTATCCAAGCCAAAAGTATTAATAAAAATAAATAAATAAAAAAGACGTTTGCGAAATCGTCGCGCAAAACGACGGAGCCATAGATACAAAAGTTGAAGTTGAAGTTAATTAAATGAATATGGAGCCATAAAAATAAAAAGTGAAGTGAAGTGAAGCTCTCCAAAGAATAATTTAGAACTATATGTTTTTGTTGAATAAAATTGTGTATCCGTGTTCCCGAAATCAACTGATACCACGTTGAACCACAAAATATAACGGCTAATCATGTAAACTCAGATCAATTTATACCGGTAACCTAACACATAAACAATAAAAGTGCAAAAATGACTGAAACATCGTGCTATATCCTCGACAATGGTGCTTATACGGCTAAAGTGGGCTTTTCTTCAATGGAACCGAAGATAGTTCCAAATTGTATTATGAAAGCGAAGTCCGAAAGGCGTCGTCCCTTCATTGGTTCGCAAATCGACGATTGCAGAGACGCCTCTGGCTTATTTTACATCCTCCCCTTCCAAAAAGGCTTTCTAATAAACTGGGATACGCAGAAAACGGTTTGGGATTATATATTTAGCAAAGAATGCTGTCCAGTCAATTTTAACGAGACGCCTTTGATAGTCACCGAACCTTTATTCAATTTCTCGTCAATACAAGAAGCAATGACTGAAATATTCTTTGAAGAATATGAATGCCAATCTTTATTGAGGATAAACGCTACCGACCTTGCAGAATATGGTTACAGGCACAAAAATAAGAACCAGTGCACGGTAGTTGTCGATTCTGGCTACAGTTACACTTATATTGTTCCATATATTAATGGCAAGAAGTATAAAGAAGGTAAGACATGTGTCCTGTGTTTAGTTCCAAAATTAAAACCCACTTCCTCTACCTACAGGTTAGCAGTGTTAAATAAATTAATAATAATAATGCACACAGTCAATATAGGTCCGCACTAGGGAAACCCTGGGTCGCATGCGCTATGGACACACAGACAACCACACATTACACCGAAACTCCAAAAGAAATAAATGTAGGCCATACAAATATTTCTTCAGGCCAATTGGGGAATCGAACCTGGTACCTTTGCGTGGCAGTCCGGCATGGTAACTATTCGGCCTCGAAGGCAATTAAAGATCTAAAATAAAAAGAAAGAGTTAAAACATCTGCTTTGAGAGACATTCTTCTTTTTGGGAGCCATGATGTTGCATAAAGACGCAGATAGGCCAAGACCTATCTGTGTAGTTTAAAAAGAATATTGGCACAGTCAACATCTCTCGCTGTCTACTGAGATTCAAGCTTATCAACAACGTCTGTTGATTAACTTGAATCTGACTAGACTGTGATTGAGAGACTTAGGATTAGGTGCTGCCATAGCAGTACTTCTATATGCATCTTAATTTGAAGGCGCCATTGAACTCCTTTTAAAAAAATCCACCTATAGCACTGTAACCATTTGAACCTGTTTCTCTTATTCTCTAACTTTTAACAAAGTTACCATTTGATTATACTCTTAGCAGGAAAGATAAAATGTAAATGCGAACGGACAGTCTTTCTCCAGTTTAGCCAGCCACTGGTGTAATTCTGAATTTGTACAAATTAAATTTAAAATCTATTTTAAAATCATCTGATTTTGGTGTATTACGGTGAAAAATGCACATTTATTTATTTAATGTTTTATTGTTACAGGGATAAGAAGAATAGATGTTGGAGGAAAAGTTCTAACAAATCATTTAAAAGAGATCCTTTCATACAGGTATGTGGTTTTATCTGCTAAGTTATGTAAGTTTGTCTCGGAGTAATTGCTTAAAGCTAAGGATATTTTTGTTTCTTTTTTATTAATAATTTTAAAAGGGCTTTAGAAAGGCCATTGCACCAAGTACCAAGTAGAGCGTTCTACACCATAAACAAATTTAGAACACCTCATACAAATTTCAGAAGCCACTGTATTTTTTAACCGACTTTAAAAAAAGGAAGAGGTTCTCAATTCGACTGTACGGTTGTTTTTTGCATGTATGTTACGCGATAACGACATTTGTAAGCCGATTTTGATGATTCTTTTTTGTTGGAAAGAGGGTACCTCAGATGTGGTCCCATTCAAATTTGAAGAAAGTATTCCACCTCTAAGGGTGGCAAACTAGGGGATGAATGACTTTTGAGGTCAGTTTTTTAGTACTATGTACTGAGATTATTAAATATTGTTATGAGAGCATCCCCCATTAATCAATATCTTTGGTTTGTGGGCTACCAGTCTGTTCACACAATTTTGGTGTCATAAGAGACCCACCTGTTCGTGGTCTTTGGAAATGGATTGTTATCATACTGCTTATGGTATCAATTGACAATCTGAGCACATTTCAATGCACTTGCTAAGGCCTAATGTAATGTAAAGAGCTCGACGAATTTGATTGTTTGAAAGAACAAATATACGCGAATTAGATCCGAATACAATAATGTCATATTTATAATCATTGATACAAAAAAAAATTTTTCAAACCATCTGGATTCGAAGCAGCGACTTTTTCGCCAAATCGGGGCTATCGCTCACCCAACAGAGCTACGAAATAAGTTAGCAAGACTTCACGAATTAATTTTAGCTTTTTTAAGGGCTTCTTTGCCACCTGTGAGAAACCTATCAAAGCTTTTTCTTCACTCAGCTGGTTAGCTAGTTTACATCTACCAATGGCTGAGAAGAGACAGCGGCATGATAATATTAAATAAATAAATTATATTTTCACAGGCAGCTAAATGTTATGGATGAGACATATGTCATCAACCAAGTCAAAGAGGACTCTTGCTTCGTATCACAGGACTTTAATGCTGATATGGAGATTGCTAAGAAGAAAGGTGAGGTTTTTGCCATTTACACAAGATCCAGGGGTCAGTTTCTTTGAAGAACATAGCTTCCCATAGTGGTCGCTGAAGAGTCCTAGGCGGACGGTTGGGCCCTCGGAAGGTCGGGGTGTTGATGCTGTCCAGGGAGTGTTATCGCTACCGCTTTTGAAAAAAAAACCTTGAATTTATATAAACTACAGAACAATTTTTTTTCTTATTGCGATTTTTTTTGTTAAGTTAATATAAAAAATACGTGTATTCAATAATTTTTTGTAGTGGTAGGCTTTGAAATTTTTATATCTTACCAAAGTGAGCGAAAAAGGTCACAATCAAGCTGTAGAAGTATATAAAATTCACGGGCAACAAAATTGGGTGGCTAACTGACTTTGAAAAGTGATTGTGATATCTTCAATTGCAGCTTAATTAAGTTTTTGAAAGTAGAAAATCCATCTTTATCTTTTTGCAAATCTCAAGTTAATACTACATTGTTTGTTGCCTTTATTTGACACGAATTTCATCACACGCACACTCCGAGCGGCGACCGCGTGCATGTGTTTAAAGACCGAACTGTTGTAGCAAAATACGCTGTATTTATTTAGAATTTACGTTTAAGCTTAAATGAGCAAAGAAATATCAACTTCACGCCATTAGTCTTTTCTTTGGTCTACGCGGCTACCTCACGGCGATCGCGTGTTTATATTATTCCGAGGAATTCAAATATTGTTGCCTAGTACATAGAATTCAGATTCGTCATTAATGTACGTGAAAGCGTGGTAGCCGCACGAAAACTTTGGCGTCGTGTAAGTGGCCGCTAAACAAGGTTAAATTATCCGTACTTCAGTTGCATAATTTATTATGTAGAAGTCACACACACACACACACACTCGCTTTACACCACTCAATTTAGTCAGTCATCATAAATTTTTCTTACTTATGTATTAAGTGTTTTCTATTTTATTTAAATTGAGCTGCGATTAATAAGAAGAGTAATTAACCTTAGCTTAGTGCATAGTTTCCCAAAGTGGTCCCTACCACTACCCACTACCAGTGGGTGCTGAAGAGTCCTAGTAGGGACTTGGAAGCAATTGCAGAGCGTTGATGCTGTCGGGAGTGCTACTGTATTTTTAAAAAAACCTGAACTATGTAAACTACACTACATACATATACTTTTCTTTTCTTGTGATTTTTTGTGTTAATATAAAGAATACGGGTTTTCAATTATTTTTTGTGGCGATTTTTTATCTTGCCTAAGTGGGTGGTGAGCAAAAAAGTTTGAGAACCTATGGCTTAAAGGGATAATAACCCTAGTACAGACACCAGATTCTCACTATGTGTAAGCGTAATAAACCCTGTGAGCGTAATAAACTTGTCATTCATTCAACAACCAACTAGGGTTACACTCCACACTGTGGAGTCCACAGGACCATCTCCAAACTAAACGTATTTTATATGGGATATATCGACCTCTCCTATATAAAGTATCATATGTCGAAATTACCAAGTTTACAGGGGAGTTTTAAAATTTTGAATTCTCAATTTTATTTGGTAAAGCTCGTTGCTCACAGAGTATTATAAAATCCTAGATATTGGTTAGATGATCTATGACCATCCATTAGATGATCACTCTATGTGAGTAACGAGCTTTACCATATAAAATTGAGAATTCAAAATTTTAAAACTCCCCTGTAAACTTGGCAATTTCGACATACGATACCTTACGTAGGAGGGGTCGATATGCCTTCAGCAAACTTCTTACATACTGACAAAACTTCCACATAAAACACATGTTACACACTCATAGCCCCACACTACGGAAACCCTGTGTCGCTGGTGCCATGGACACACACTTAGACAACCACAAATTACGCCCAAACTCATGAGAGAAATAAATGTAGGCCATACAAATATTTGTCCCGACCCGGGATCGAACCCGGGACCTCTGCGTGGCAGACCAGGATGGTGACAGTTTAGTACACATGTGCACCTCTACTCATTTTTCATTAATGTAATATGATACAACTAATGGATGCACGTTGCGTCCGACCGGCTAGTCTGGCAATCTTTGGGAGAGGTCTATGTTCAGCAGTGGACGTCTTCCGGCTGATATGATGATGATGAACTAAGGTCATAAAATTACAGTCAACAGCATATTAAATTACACACTTTTGTTCAAATATCGCCTCTACACTGAACAAGACCCGTCAATGTGTAGCTTGAAGTGTTGCCATCTATACATATGATAAAAAATGACATGGTGAAAACGTAATACTATTGTATAATAACACGCCTTTTTTCTTTCGTTTTCCTAAAAGTTGTAATTATTTATTTTACATGTTGCCAGGTTCATCGAACACAATTGTAAAAGATTACGTCCTGCCAGACTACACAACCATCCGTCGTGGCTACCTTCGTGACATTGTAAAACCAGATGAAGAACTCGAACAACAAACTCTACGTCTTAACAACGAGCGGTTCACAATCCCTGAACTACTTTTCCACCCTTCAGACGTTGGAATCCCACAGATGGGCATACCAGAAGCGATTATGGACTCTATAAGCGCTTGCCCTGAAGAGCACACAGAAAATTTACTAGAAAACATTATCTTGTACGGGGGAAGCACACTTTTCCCCGGTTTTCGAGACCGTACATACAATGAAGTCCGAGCTTTAGCGTTAGATCACTATGATGTCAATGTGACCCTAGCAGAAAATCCAGTGACTTACCCATGGGAAGGAGGGAAATGCCTTTTTAGAGATCCGGACTTCTATTCATTCTGTGTTACAAAGGAGGAATATGAAGAGGAAGGAAAGTCTTTGGCTTTTGAGAGGTTCGACATTTAACAAAGGAAACGAGTGAGGCGATCTATGGAATAAGCCTTGCTCTTGAATAAATAAGTGTACCAGACAATCACAATAATTGCTGGCAAGTTAACTTAAGTCTTTCCAGTTTGGTGTTGCAAAACACTGGTGTTGTTAAACAAGTGATTTTACTAATTATCTGTGAACCGCTTGACAATGTTGTCATTTAAACCAGTTTCTACTAATCTGTTGCAATTTTGACAGGCAAAGTAATGTATTTATTTTTATTGAATATCATGATGATTTTTACTAACATAATATTTATAAATTTTATGTGAAAATACGAATATAATAGACATAAATTGCAACGCCACAACACATAGATACAAAAAGAATTCATAACACAGACAAGCAAAAGAAAATAAAAAGAATTAATAAACAAAAATACAATAAAACAAAAAGAAACATAAAATAACACAAAATAGGCAAAGAGCAATAAATAAAATATAACGACTATAAAATGTACTGTCATTTGTACGGTTGTGGCGTACGCAAAAGGACTTCATTCAGGATAAGCCACAGCCATAATTGACTGTGGTACAGGCCACTAGTTAGTTATTATTGTTGATACCGTGAACCAATAATTCAAGGTGACTACTAATCGCGGTACAAGACAGTGTAGTCGGGTATTTAGTACCTATTGGTTCACCAGATGTCGCGATGAGTACCAAAAGCTGTTTTTGTAATTTGTTATTTCTAGTGATAACAAACAAAGCAACTAGGTGGCGCTTATTACACATTTTTATGTATACTGCAGGCTATTCTTTTAAATTATTTAGGATTAGCGCCATCTACCTATATTAGGAAGCGTTAATTTATAAATTAGCTTGTAACACACAATGCCATCTATTGACACAAATATGTGTCAAAGTTTAGAAAATAATTTTAGCTCATGGGCAATGTCAACGACATACAATATCTTTTTTTGTTAAATACTTCTTTATTCCTTTGTCTTTTTTTTTTGTTTACTCTCAATTGTTTTTCTTCTTCAATATAAATCCTGCAGTAAATATATGACGCGGATTTTTACAGGCAATATTTGAATAATATTATTGAGGAATTAATTGTGACCGTCAAGACGGCTGGTCACCAGTGGAATCTGGCACTGAGTGTATATTCAAGAATTGCTACCTTTTCTAAATAATTGCTACCTTTGATATATTCAGAGAAATTTAAAAATATATTTGATCAGCCATTCTGATATCAGGATGGCTGGTCGTCACTTTGTTCAGCATGAAGAGAGTAAATTTTCCAGAATAATGTATTACCAATAATTGCTACCTATTTCCTACTTTCACGAATTATACGCTTCTTATCTACATTAGTTAAAAAAATATAATCGATTGAAAAATTCCCGCGGACCGGCCCAAGCGACATGACGTATGAGGTGCGTGCACGACGCGGGGAAGAGAACCCGCTCCCAGTCGAAGAGACGCAGCGCCAGTGCAACACAGACCGGCTCCACGCAACCCCGTATCCTGACCTGACCCAAAATCAACAGAAGTGTCGTTCATGGAGTTTGCTAGTATAATTTTACGTCTTAGTTTATGCCTAGTTATCAATATATTTTTAGATGTCGGGAATAAAGAAATTGGAAAACAATGTATTTTAGAATAGATGCAAGAACACAGCGCTAATGATTCAGTGCGACCATAGATTAGGTAACGTTCTTGAGCGTACATACCTACCTAAAGTATTGACATAAAGTAAAAAATAAAACACACTGACAAAAATGTTTAGACAATATTTAAATGAGAGATACGAGAGTAAGCATAGATCGTAACGTTTTCACAAGAGGTTGTAAATGTCAATGTCACTTTGAGACTGAGAATAGTGTGACCGTTTGGGCAGATAAAATTTTTGTTAATTTTCATTGCGACAGAACATGTTAACGTTGTGGTCCGGCCACAGAGGATCGCAGGAATCACCGCCAAGTTTGGATGCAGCCAACAGACGGATTATCATTAATAAATAAAACAATTGAGTAAATTAGTAAATTATTTTATTTTATTAGTGCAATAAGGCATACATCACATGTTTAGTACACTGTACGTTCGTACATCACACTATTTTATAATTGTAGAAAAACCCAGTCCCATGGAACCATTTAACATGAAGATTTTGAGATTGCAGCAGCTGGTTATAATAATGGACAACCACATCAATCTACGGGATATCCTGTGCTATGAGTACCAGACCAACGAAATTGTATCCGAGGCACCCGGTAATTTGAAATCGCACATCTAGTGCAGTTTTTTGTGAATTTTGACCATCCGTATAACTCTAGCTGTTGCCCAGTATACCGCGAGAAACCAAATTTAATTGTGATTTATCGCTTTTTATGTAACTCCTAGTATTAATATTCAAGTGAACAAAAATTTATGAAAACGACTCCGTAGTGTCAGCCTACCCCATTGGTCGAGATGATATTTAGGTATATGGTTTTCTCTACAATTACAAAGTACTTTAAAAACGCAGTAGCAGAATAATGCATTAACTTAAAAATATACTGAATTTAAAATACGTTCTACAAATTAGGAATTTGTGAACTTAGGAGATTGTAGATTTTAGTTTGGGAAATTAATTCTAAGGATCCTTTTGTAGTGGAAGGCTAAATGCCTACTAATCAGTCGAAGTTGCGACTATTTAATCGACAATGAGTACACATGGTTATTTGTAAACAACTAACAACCTTGCAGGACTATATTGAATTATCACTATCATCATAAACAATAACTTTTGTTCCAACTTTTCTTCAAATTTAAATGGGACCACTTCTGAGGTATACTCTTCCCAACAAAAAAACGAATCATCAAAATCGGTTCACAAACGCCGTGCCGTGTTATCGCGGAACATGTGTGTACATAAAAAACATAGTCGAATAGAGATACTTTTTTTGAAGTCTTAATAATAAATTTACCAAAAATAAACTTCCGTTTTTGTTGCACTATCCAGAACTGTATCTGGAGCTCTTATCTCGTTCTCCGTCCGAAGAAGAAGTACTGTTTAATACGTAATACTGCCGTCCACTTACTAAAATGCGGCTAAATGACAAATGGTCTAATAACAGTAAAAAAACGGTTAAAATTAGTTAATGTGTTCGACTTATCGGAACTTACCCTAACGATGCATAACTGAACTATCATTAAACAATTGCAATATTCTAAAACTGGGTTTTGGTTTTTTGTGACATTTCAAAAAATATTTTGTCACTTAAGCCGCGTTTTTAGTTAGCAGACGGCAGAATACTCGACCGAATTAGAAAAAACAAAGTAAAATATGAAGCTTCATTCTCATCGTGCGTCTTTTTGGAGTATTATTTATTTGAAAGTAATCAGTTTGAGAAAAAAATTGAGAACGAGTACAGGTTGCCTGGTTGTAAGTACAAACGTGCAAGCGTCCTACCCGACAATCCCCATCCGCGTTCCCTAGGTTTTGTTATCATCTTTTAGAGATCTATTTAAATATTTTTATTTTTGTACTAAAGTAAAATGTAATGAATTATTAAAAGTCACGTAACAAAAATTGTTGTTTATGTAGGAAATGAAAGTATTTTCCGGATTTAAATCGCGTATATTTGTTTTTTCATACAAACCAACGTTTCTAGCCCTTTACAGGTCCCATGGTCACGGTCAACCGTAGTTTCATTTCCCATGTGTAACAATCGCGAAAACATAAGAACTCGATTGCTGTTTATGATTTTAGTAAATTGTTCCAAGAGGTTGTTAGCACTCATATTTTACAAATAACCTTGTATGTATTCAGACTTTGTTCCATAAAATATGACCAAATACCGACTATTTAGCCTGATGCATTTTGTTTACAGGCCACAAAACAACTAAAGAAAATATACTATTTCGACGAGTGTCGGGAATTTATTTAGGGAAATAATAAAGGTTCCGAAAAACAAATGAAAATGCCAAGTCCGAAAGTTTTAGTAGCAGCAGAGTTCGTCTAGGGAAGTACTGCCTCTTACCTATTTCTGCCGCCAAGCAGTAATGTTAACATTGCTGCGTTCCGGTTTTGGTGAAATTACAGACACATGGGACTTGTCAACTTAAATGTCTCAGGGTGACGGGCGCAGTGGCACTGCAACTGTTATGGACATCGTATCACTTACCACCAGGCGTACGACTTGTTCGTCCCGTCACTTAATATATTTTTTTAAACATTTGTTTATATCGATAACGTGCGTACGTCACTGAGTCCGCAGCGAGTAAATAATCTTCCTATAACAACAGTTTTCGGTAAAATCGACGAAGAAGGTAGAGTGGATTCGCTCTGGGCCTTTTGGATGGAAGTGTCGTTTTTATTTTGACTTTCAATTATTATGTGAAATCTAGTTTAAAGTGGAGTAAGATAGTGCTATCGTACCTTAATCGAAGATTAAAACGCGAAATTATACGAATCTCGAACTAAAATACCCGTATCGGCCCATTCTAAGAAATCCCGAGTCAATTGAAAAACACGCCACCTCAAATTGCCTATCCTCTTTGTGGCGGCCATATTTACAGAAATATAATTAAACGAAGACATGGCTCAAAGGACTTGTATCCAAGCTAAATTATTAATTAAAAAAAATAAGGTAAGAGTTTATTGGCATTAAAGTTTTCGGTAGCTTAGTAAATAACGCAGTAATTATTAATTTGAATAAGCTCATTTTGAATTTAATTTTCGGAGCTTTTATTACCACCCTTTAATTTACAGCTAGCGTCTAACAATAGTTTAATTAGTCGATGGCGAATGTCCCATGTCGACAATCACCAACTGTACACTTGTTTACCCAAACAGATTATTTAGTGGAAACTGGCTACATTAACAGACTTTAGCCGACGTTGGCTACCCAAACGAACTATTTAGCCGGGGTTGGCAATCAAAACCGACTATTTAGTCGAAGTTGGCGACTAAAACTGACTATTTAGCTCAGGTTGGTGACCAAAATCGACTATTTAGTGAAGTTGGCGACCAAAACCGACTATTTAGTCGAAGTTGACAACCCAAACATTAGTCGATAGAGTCAGCCGGTGAGCGCACATCATCGATCTTGAGGATCATCTTGACGAGTTGTGTGGCTAGCGCGATCTGTTGCCTCTTGGAGTGAAGGGACTCGATCACGTTCAGAGCTTTCATATCATTTGAACCTGCAAAGAACGTGAACTTTAAAACAACGTGGCTATACATTAAACTATAGTCTGTATTTTTTGAAGACGGAGTAAAAATGACATTTGCAGGGTTGCAAGTTTTCATACAATTTTAAATAGTCATGTAGTTGTTGTCGATAAATTGTGAAAAATAAAATTTTGCCAAAAACTACTGAATTGTTAATGTTACGACGTTCTAATGATTACTAATTGCGTTATTGCATTCTTTATTCCTATTTCAATAGGAATGAAGTCAACACTTGGCCTACTACTAGCGAAAATTTTTTATTTATTATAAATATATATACATTTTAACAAGAATAGCCAGATTTGATTATCTATAATGAAAAACTTTAAAATATGTCTCCTCTTTGTAGATTTCAAAAACATAGTTCTAAATACAGTGTATGTATGAACTTACAAAAATTGATAATTCAAATGAACACTAGTTCATTTGAATTATCAATTTTTGTAAGTACTTTTGGAGGGAAAAGTGTCGTTTTTATTTTGACTTTCAATTATTATGTGACATCTAGTTTAAAGTGGAGTAGAATCGAAGATTAAAACGCGAAATTATACGAATCTCGAACTAAAATACCCGTATCGGCCCATTCTAAGGAATCCCGAGTGAATCCAAGCACGTCACCTCAAATTGCCTATCCTCTTTGTGGTGGCCATATTTACAGAAACATAATTAAACGAAGACATGGCTCAAAGGACTTGTATCCAAGCCAAAATTATTAATAAAAAAAAATAAGGTAGGAGTTTATTGGCATCAAATGAACTAGTGCTCTATAATTGTGTGAATAATGGGACGAGGATGATTCAAATGAAACAAGTTTAGCTATTTATTCCATAAGCGTGACCAATATTCAATCGTAGTCGATAGAGTATTTATCGACTGCAATCACTAGCTGCTTGCAAGCGGGCAATACTTTTGCGCAATAAACTATCATTTTACTCCGTCTTAAAAAAAGACAGAATATAGTTTGGCTACAGGGACGGCATTTTTACCATAGCGCCACCTGTGAGAACTTATCCAAGTTTCTGCACTCAGCCAAGTATCTTTATAGCTACCAGAAAAAACACTGTCAGAGACGTCGCTATACCACTTAATTGCAATTTTCTTTTATTGAATATTATTATTAATGCTGAGTATTTTCACATGATTTATGGTAATTGGTATGTTTTGTCTGTGAGAGAGTAGTCACTAAAACAAACGTAGGCGAGCTTTAAAAAAAGCAACCAATAAAATAAAGCTTTCTGTGAAATAGTATGGCAAGTATATCACACGCAATGCGATAAACCTCCTCGTGACATATTTATTTCAGTTGATAAAGCTATGTTGCCATTATTAATTTTTTTATTGCGAATACTGAATTAGTAAGATACTCCACAAGAGTCCTCAGTTCTTTTATTTGGTAATTAACTATTTATTATTCTTTTAATTGGTAGATAACGATATGAAACTGCGTACAGAGATATCTTTGTGGTTTTATCGCTCGAATTTGACACCTAAATGTGAATATAATAGCTTTATCGCGGCGGCACGCTTACGGGGGCTCGAAATATTTAATATAAAAACATTAAAATAACATATAGTTCTGAAGTGTAGTTAGTGGTATAGTGGTTACTTGTTATTTACTTGTCTGTTATATCGACTGTGAACTGACAATCGGTACTATCACAATTTTGACAACTTTACAGGAGGCGAAAAAAATTGTTTGCGTCATTTACATAGCGTCTGACTTATTAAATAAAAATACGTAGTTTTTAAATATTTTTATTACACATACACTACGTATTTTTATTTAATAAGTCAGAATGCTAAACAGGCTGTATATTTGAAAGTGAGACATATTCATGCATGTCATAGTTAAACGTTAGAAGTTAAAAGTTAGTTAGTTAGTTAAAAGTTAGGTATAAACCATGTTACAACTTAACATAGACTAAAATAAAATTAGGATATGGGATAGAACAAAAAATAAATCAACAAATTTGTTTTGGAGTGTACATAGGAATAAACCGATTTCCTTTACGCTTGGTTTTAGGTGCATTGGGAATACTACCAAGCGAGTGCCGAGTGAGACAGCAACAATAACAATGATTTCACATCTCTCTCGCCTGCTCATTTATGTTACGATGAAAAAGCTGTTATCGAAATGATTACGTTTTAGCTTTTGTTAATTATTTTTTACTTATGAACTATCATCGAAATGTTTTACGTACTAAAAAAGATAATTTAATTTATCATTTAATAAGAATTGAGGTTTTTGGCGTAGTTAAAAATGTGAAATCAAATTATTTACAATGATTGATTTTTTAGTTATTTACAGTTTATTTACACTTACGTGGTACGGGTATACGGATAATGCATAGTCTAGCACGTCGTAGTAAATTTTGTTTTAAATTGATCAACACAAACACATTTTGTCTCACAGTATGCTGAGATAATCCTCTCATATAACAACTTCGACACTGTTCAACTCCTCCGCGTAAACTCCAATTTGGGAACATTTCAATAGCTCGCCTCACACTACCACCAGTTATTGCGTAAAGTCGCACCATCTCAGTCTATTCGACGTTATAATAAATATTTATTTTGCAGGCAAGAGGCGCGTTCGCCGCCGGCGCAGTGTTCGGGTGAGCGGAAGTACAAATAAGGCTAAGGGCGCGCGTGCACTGTCTCTGCAAACACTGCCGACCTGTGCTTTGTTCTCACCGCTGCGTCCGTCGGAGCAATAATAGTGGTGTGCAAAGATTTCGATAAGTAATGTTGTTCACAAGTAGTAGTCGATAAAAAAATAAAACAATATTTTTTTGTAAAGTTTAAGTTCGTTAGTTTATTCTTTTTTTGGGTTCAGAATCAGGAATATAACGCACTCTATAAGTATGTCTCACTTTCAAATATACAGCCTGTATAAATGACGCAAACAAGTTTTTTCTTCAACATGTAAAGTTGTCAAAATTGAGATAGTACTGGTTGCCAGTTCATAGTTGTTATATCATTTGTAAAATAAAAACCCATTTATTTCAGATATTTTGCAATTTCAAAAATATTACAAGCCTTAGAATATCAGTATTTTCAGGAACCGGTACCACTATCTTCCTATTGTACCACTGCTGGTGCAAATTATTATCTGTGTAAGATAAAGATAAATCTGTTTCATTATAATATAATATACAAGTAAAACCAATTTAAAGGAAGCTATTTTAATTTTAAAAACCCTGTATCGTTGCTGTAGCAAGGATAGTGGTACCCAATTTCTGAGCAACAGTGTTGCCGGACGTGGAATATTAGTGCCTGTTTTGCGGTAAAAAATAAGAGAGTAAATTACCTTTGCCCATGCAGTCAATGCCGAGGTTGGGGTTCTTATCAGCTACCTGGCGCGCTTTTACGTCTGAGAGGGTGTCGATTGGTGACAGACCGCTGTAACAATGTTTATATTTAGTCCAGTAATTTTTTTTTTATATATAACAGGCAAATGACTCCACTCCACCTGATGTTAAGTGCAAAGTGGTATCCAAACGCGAAGGAACCTAGTGCAGCGATGAAACCCTCACTGCACTAGCCACCTCCACCCTGTCTGCCTACAATATGCCTCTTCACGCCTGTAATTCGGCCTGCTCAGCATTTTGTCTTTTGCCACGTGACGGGCGCAGTGGTATGCACGACTTGTTCATCCTGTCTCTTCTTAGTATCTGTACGGTGTTCTATACACTTATAAATGATAGTATGATAACACTTAAGTAGCAGTAGAGCTTATGACATATTTCGTCCAGGGAAGTACCTACTACCTTATACCTATGTTTCAGGGTGACAGGCGCAGTGGCAGTGCCCCACAGATCTTTGCGATTTAAATCATGGATAGGCGTGTCGCTATAACTACGCAGACTTGTTCGTCCCGTCATTTTGTATCACAAAAAAAATGAACGAATGATTGTGACCTAAAAATAAGCTATAAACGTCGCATGAATACGTGGAATGCTGCATAAACACAATGTACGGTATTGCACCATATAGTAAAACAAAAAATAACTTTGAGATATTCGCATTTTTTAATTTGTATTTAATAATTGATATTCAATTATTTTTTTGTGACATTACTACACTACTTTGTTATAATAATTGTTAATAAAAAGATCGAGAACTTATTAAAAATTCCTTCGATACGGCCGGATTCGAACCGACGTTTTACAGACACTAAGCCACGGAACAAACCAGCGGACCTCATGAATTTTTTTATATGCTTGTTGTTGGATGTTTGTATTTGGCTTTACAACGACTTTTTAGCCGTAATGCCATCTATGAGAAATCTATGAAAGCATTTTGTCACTCAGACCTCTACAGCTACCAGCCCTGGCTAGAGATATCGCTATTGACTTTGAATTAAATTTGTATTGAATTGATATTCAATAACTTTTTTGTGAAATTACTACACTGCTTCGTTATAGTTATTAATACAAAGATCGAACACTTCATTGACTTACAAATAAATGGACGACGGGTCTAATACAAAAACCACGAAAAAAAATGTCTCAAGTCAACCTATTCGAAATTTAAATTGTAATGTCATCGCAGTATCGCGCTGTCAGTAGAACAAATTAAGACTAAAGCGGAGTTTGGCGCTCTGTATACGATTTTAGCGCCTTACAAGTGCGGACACTTTTTAGCGCGGACCCGACGTCCATATAATTGTAAGTCAATGGAACACTTAGAAAAAAATCCTTTTTTGGAGTAATTTCACAAACAATAATTGAATATTAATTCAATAAAAATTTCATTTTAAGACTAAGAGAAAGTTTTCACGCGACCGCCCAGTTACCACGCCTTCATGTACACTAATGGCGAATCTGAATTCTATTTACTAAGCAACAACATTTAAATTCCTCTGAATACTACCGCCGCGAAGACCAAATTCATGCCAGACTCGCCCGTGTGCCCGGGACGCTCATTTAAGTTAAAACGTAAAAACTAAATCGACCCCTCCTACGTAAAGCATCGTATGTCGAAATTGCCAAGTTTACAGGGAAGCGTTTTAAAGATCTGAATTCACAACACGTGAATTTAGCATTTTCTCAGTTTTTTTCGAGGACAAGTTTTAAAGTAACGAGCTTTGGGGTCGAAATGCGCCCTTAGGTGTACCTGTTCTCGGCGAGCGCCAGCGGGACTGCCTCCAAGGCGTCGGCGAAGGCCCCGAAGGCGTACTGGTCGAGGGAGGCCACCTTGGCCGCCGAACGTGCCACGGCCAGCGCGCACGACACCTCGGCCGCGCCGCCGCCGTACACCACACGCGAGTCCTGCAACCGACAAACCGGGACCGGTTAGGTCATTGGCTCACCGCCTACTTAGGCAAGATAAATAGTAGATTGTACAACGAGTGCATAAAACGCGGCATTTTACCCGAGACGAGTAAATCCTGGATATGGATACTTAAGTCGATGGTAAAATGGGTTTTATGAACGAGTTATACACTCTGCTTTTCACTTCGTTTGCGAGAAAATTAAACAATAATATGACAAATAAACGATTATTTAATTAAAACTGAATGTAAAATTACAACAATTAGGCATATTTAATGTGATGGTTTTTTTATTTTATGCACTAGACCATAAAATCCTATTTTATGCAGCCTACACCCAGCATAAATACGAACTCTAAGAACATGAGAAGTGAAAAAAATTGTAACGTCCACCATTACAAAAAATAATTCCAAACACGTATTTTTATATTAACTTAACACAAAAAAATCACATGAAAAAAAATTATATACAATTATGTTCCTTAGGGTCGTATTCTAGAACTCTATTCAATGCTCAAGTCAGGATTGCACTGGCAACACAAGCACTGGAACTACGACCCTAATGGCAAGGACTTGGGTATGATTTCTAGTGCTTTGAATCATACTCAAGTCCTGACTTGAGCATTGAGTAGAGTTCTAGAATACGACCCTTAAAGCCGGAAGGGCTTTTGTGAGCAAAGCTTGTAATTAGTAAATAAGTATATTTTTCTGTATTTTGATCAATAAAAAAAATGTAGTGTAATTTATATGGATAATTCAGGTTTTTTTTCTCAAATACGGTAGCACCCTTGCACCACACAATTAATAATAATAATAACGCACACACTCAACATAGGCCCGCTAGGGAAACCCTGAGTCGCGAGTGCCATGGACACATACATAGACAACTACAAATTACACCCAAACTCATGAGAGAAATAAATGTAGGCCATACAAATATTTCGCCCGGCCGGGAATCGAACCTGGGACTTCTGCGTGGCTTGGTAAACTTTCGGCCACGGAGGCAAATTATCAACTTTATTTTCTACCCAAGATGGGTTATTAAAACTAAAATAACAGGCACCTATTTTGAAAAGTAGCTGTCATGTGACTCACTCAACCAAAACATCCGTTTCTAAAATTGTTAGGGTGTGTCGAAAGGGTCAATAGTTAAGAGTCGATAGTACCTCAGATAGAATTCCATTTTGTCCTGTACTAATAATAATAATAACTCATTTATTTCAAGTCACATCGAGGGCTGAATGCACCAGGGACACTATTATAGATAGTCGCGTAAATACGATCCATTTTCCTTGGGTCGAGCGACAGGGACACTGGCTTAAAAATGTATATCGTATAGTATACGTGTTCTGTTTAGTTCAATTGATATTTTAAAAAACCATTGATATATGTAAAGTACCTATTGAATACGGCGATTTTCTTGTAAAATTACAAGGTTTTTTTTTTCTACAGTAAAATGTTTTAGGAAACTAAAAATTGTTTGTTTTCACACCGTATGGTAATCAGTGTATCCTCTATTTTACTATATATTTTTTCCAAAGCATTTGATTCAACACTTCACTGTTATGCGGAGTCAACCAAAGCCATTTGAGTGTACACTCTTAACCATGCACTTTCAACTTTGCATACTATTGCCACATGACGACAATAAAACGCCAGTCGCATAACTGATGACTATAAAATGCCACAACTATACTAGACTCATGATAATAAAATACCACAACTATACTAGATCATGACAATGAATGAATAGATGCCCCGGCTGCGGGAACTGAGCTAGGTTAGCTTCGTTCGTGGTGTGGCCTGAGCTTAGTGAAGATAAAATGTCACACTTGTACAAGATTCATGACGATTAAAGCCTCACCTGGACTAGACTCCGGACGATGCAGAGTGCGTCGTGCACAGAACGCTTGGCCTCGTCCACGATCATGCGATTGCCTCCCCGCACGAGCACTGTAACGGCGCGCGAGTTGCTGCACTGTTCTATTACAAGCATTTCTTCTTTTGAAGTGCCGAACGCTGAAAAACAATACCGTTTTACTAGAAAATTTACCACAATTTGAGTGTTTTTCAAAGTACTATAATTTGTCTTTTTAACCGACTACAAAAAAGGAGGTTCTCAATTGGACTTTCGTTTTGTATGTACGTTACGCGATTACGCTGGCATTTGTGAACCGATTTTGATGACTCGTTTTTATTGGAAAGAGGATACCTCAGTATTGGAATCAGTATTAAATTTGAAGAAAATATTCCACCTCTAAGCGTGGCAAACGAGGGGATGTATCGGGTTTCACGTACTTTCCGGTAATCGATTCCAATAAAATTTGGCAAATAGATGTAATTCCACGAACTTTTGAGGTCGCTTTTTTTATAAAAAGGTGTATTTGAACATGGAGTAAAATGACAGTTCATAGCACAAAAGTGTTGCCCACTTGCAAGCAGCTAGTGATTGCAGACGATAAATATTCTATCGACTATCGACGGAATGTTGATTACGCTTATAGAATAAATAGACAACCTTGTCTAATTTGAATCATCATCGGCTCATTATTCGTTTAGCTGCTGGGCACCGGTTTTTTTTATAGGTAATATCAAGTAACGGGACGAACAAATGGTGCGCCTGATGGTAAGCTACACGCCTGTCCATAACAGTTGCAGTGCCACTCAGAGCTTTAAATCGCAAAGATCTGAGGTGCACTGTCACTGCGCCCGTCACCCCGAGACGTAAGTTGACAAGTCCCAGGTGCCTGTAATTTCAACAGTACCCTGCAAAACCGGAACACAGTAACGCTAATGTAAGTTAGGTAAGCTGGTTCACCTGAATTGTCATTTTTTGTAAGTTTACACATACATATACTGCATTTAGAACTATGTCTACTAAAATATATAAAGAGGAGACATATTTTAAAGATTTTTACTTAATTTAATATAGATAATCAAATCTGCCTGTTCTTATTGAAATGTATACGAGTGAAAATCGATTTCGATACTAGTAGGCCCACTGTCAAAATAGAATAAAGAAGGCAATAACGCAATTAGTGATCGTTAGAACGTCGTAACATTCTTTAAACAATATGTCGATAAAACTGTCGACAACGCCTACATGACTATTTGAAATTTTATGAAAACTGGCAACCCTACAAATGTCATTTTATTTCGTGTTCAAAAAAGACTGTCTATAGCGTCAGTGCCTTAATTACCATATCACAAATAATATGGTCGCGTTGTAGTGTCAACTGTTCCTTTTTCTCATAACTTTTCGAGGAAGTAATACACGGAGTAAATAATACCTCACACTAAAAACCGGAACTATTGTAATGTATTTTTGATGTGTAGCGTCAAGTAATTTTTCGGCAAATTTCAAATATAGTAGCAATTTTTCAGGAAAAATTTTAAACAGTTGGAATTAGATATATCTTTTAATATTTTATCTAGCATGAATTATAAAATTTAAATGTATGTATAAACATGCATTTTTTAAACCCTGCTTGGCTTATATTTACAAATTCTCATAACAGAGTTTAGTGTCTTCGACTTTTGGCTGTTGTCACTGTGAAATATGGAAAAATATTAAAAACAAAATATTTTTCCGAAAATTTATTTCTTCAAAATTGACATTTTTCCATGAGCCAACACTATGTGTAACTAACAATCTATAACTACATGATAGTGTGTTTAGAAGACAAGTTTTGTAATAATAAGATTTTTGAGATTTCAGAGGTATTATCCACTGTATATGTATTCCTATCTCTGGTCATAATACCAATTATTTTTTCAAACTCAAACTCAAAATAATCTTTATTTCATAGGTAAGCATTATTACACTTGAAATCGTCACAATGGTTAAACTCTACCGCTCATTCGTAAGGCAGATTCCCCTGAGAAGAATGAGCAAGAAACTCTAGGGGTTGCTCTTTGTAAATAGCATTTACAATATTTTTTTATTTTTATTTGAAACATCAGAGATCGAGACTACCTCCATGAGCTAAACGGGTTACTACCACGGATTTTTGTCATCCAAGTACGCAGAAGTTGTATAATAACCTTTAGTATAAAGTTTTTGTTTCACTATAGTTTTAAACCTCGAGAAAGGCAAATTTTGTATATCAACCGGAATCTTGTTATAGAAGCTTATACATTGCCCCTTAAATGATTTTTTGACTTTGTGAAGACGACTATCAAGAAAAGCTAGTTTATTTCTATTCCTCGTATTAATGTTATGTCTGTCACTATTTTTCATAAATAAATTACTATTCCTTTTAACATAAATTACATTCTCATAAATGTACTGTGAGGCTAGTGTAAGAATGTTAATTTCCTTAAACTTATCTCTCAAAGATACTTTGGGGCCCAGATTGTAAATTGCCCTAACTGCACGTTTCTGCAGGACAAAGATCCTATTGATATCGGCGGCATTACCCCAAAGCAAAATGCCGTATGTCATTAGACAAAAGAATTTATTAAGAATTTATTTCGGTAAAGTCTGTCCCAAGTTTGATTCTCGGTAGCAACAAGCGCCCATAGCACCTAGTTAGTCTATTTTATCCCTAAGTTAATACTCACTGAGTTCCCTGACGAGTCCACACGAGCCCAGCTTTTCTGGAGTCAACTCCTCGAACCGCGGTACGATTCTGCCGCCAGTCGCAATGGCGATAAGCTCCATCTCCGGCCCCCCCACCCAGCGCACGGCGGGCAAGTTTTCGGACAAGAGAAGATGGTTCGCTTCATCGTCGAAGCCCCATTGACAGATTGCCAGAGTAGCTCCAGTATCCTAAAAATGTCCTTTGTTTTGTAATAAATGTTTCCTCAGAAGTTCCCAATAAGCTAGTGTCTGATGGTCTAAAACGTGAAACACACTGAAAGCGGGTGCGGGTCGGGCGCGTGTCGGGTCGAAACCGAGGCGGGTGTAATTCCGTGTATTTATATGGATGACAACACACCACGAGCGGGCGCGGGACCCGACTCGCACCCGGCCCGCGCCCGAGCATTGTGTTGCATCTATTTAAAGTACCGGCACGCTATGATGTCCGTTTTGACGTTTGTCCGCTTATCAAGTTTCGAAATAATTCATATCTACGTTGAAGAAGCTAATACACGGGCACATATATTGTTGCCAATAGTGACGTGCACTCATCGAGTATATAATCAGAAATATAGACGAAATAAGGGCCATATATTCCTGCTAACACATTAGCGATACAGCTCTTATAAATATCAATTCCCGTTTGCACTGAAATATAGACAGGCCAACTACTGACCTGTGTGTATGTCTCCGTATATTCCAAAAAACATTCTATATATATTGTAATAAAGATAATATCTCTAACAATGGGGGCTGTTCCATTCGGTCGTGTGGGAAAAACTGCAAAACATCTAATTACAAAACAAACGGAATCACATTTCATCGGTAATTAAATATGTAATTTTGCAATTTTCGTCCATTATAGCAACGCTCAAGTTAATTGGTCGATTTGAAGTGAAACAGTTGACGACACCCGTCAATTGTTTCGAACTCTTGCTAGCCAATCGGAGCGCAGTTGAAAGTAATGATATGGCAGAATAGTTTTCAAACAAATTAAATGACATTTCGTCTCTATTTCTGGTTATATACTCGATGCGTGCAGTAAAATTTATGGAGGTATAATTTTACGACACAAAAATGTTGTTCGAAAGTTGAAGTTTAAAAAAATGAAATCTATCACTTATGGGATCGCTGGCCAGCACAACTTCTACCTCCGGCAAAGTAGGTAAAGCTCAATGCAAAACAAATTCGAATTCGAATTGACGATATATTAAGTAAACATTTTTATTTTCGTTTTATTGCAACTTATTAATCAGCTACCCCTTGCCATACTAGTTACAATCCAAAAACTTAAAAGATGCGACTCGAATTTGATTATATTTCTTTCAATAATGAATTGAGATTTGACCTCACCATTGCAATCTGTCAAAATGGCCATCATAGCGTACAGGTACTGTACATATTATTTTTGTAGGAAAGTAAAATGTGACAAATAATTAAAAGTAATGGAACAAAAGTTGTTGTTTATGATGTTATTAATACAGTCTTGCTAGGTTGTTAGTATTTTACAAATTTATTAGTATTTTTTTCGTTAGTATGTTATTGTATCACTGAAAAATAAAGTCACGACTCACTGAAAGCTCAAGTCGATCTCAATTATTAACTAACTATGAAGTATAATAATTTAATAATTACTTTTTAAATCTCTTCGCTACACACTGGGTTTCCTGTTCTGGGGTTATCCATAGTGGGAAAATCGAGAATAGGGTACCTTAACTTGAAACAAGCATTTTCTCAAGCCGCAGTCCCGGGCCATCACATACCTTAACACGTTTCACCATCTCCAAGAACTTGTCCTGTTCGTACTGCCTCAGCTCGCGGTACTCCTCGGTAGAGCCAACATGAAGCTTATGCTTGGTCTTTGGCTTTGGGGGCTCGAACGGGCAAGTCAAGATGGCGAGTTTAACATCCTGCAATATAATAAATAAATATTAGACACATCTCATACATTGCTCTGATTGCTAGTGCATGCGAGTTTTAGCGAGTGCTTGAGAATGTTTGCGAGTGCCTGTAATAAATAAGAGATTTTAGTTTCATCATACATAGTTTACGTTTTTAAGATTTTTTGCTTAATTAAATATATACTGTACTACACATACACTATTAACTTTGAATATTAATAGTTACTATAACATATGCACGCACGTATTCGCATGCGCATGCAGGCACTAGCAGACACTGGCAGGCACTCACAGGCACTCGCAAGCACCCGCACGCACTCGGAGTAAATAATGGTATTAATAATGATTATGATTACTTTAATTTCCTAAAAGTCAATTGTATCGAAATTTCGAAATGTAATATTTTCTTTTACAAAAGAAACTCTCCTCTTTATTCTGTTTAGACAAAGATAAATAGCCATACATGGCACAATTCACGACCATCATAATAATAGTAAAGTACAGGGTCAAGAGCACGTCAAGCTTGTCACTTAAGATTTAAATCCAACTCTATGCCGCTTACGATAAGAACGGTTCAAAGTACAAAGTATCAAGCTTGACGTGCTCTTGACTGTACGTTCGTAATAAATAAATTGAAACAGTTTAAACATCAACGTGTTGGCCTTAGCGAATGGCTCGCTGACAGCCTTATTGCTGTCCCTTAAATGTGATCGTCATCCCTATAGCTAGGGAGGGACCGAAAGTGACCATTCTCGTTACTTTTTATTCTCTGCTTTGGTAAAAGGTCAGTTATCTACTGCATTTTTTTACATGGCACCATTAGAATTAGTTTAAAATCCAACTTCGACTTCCTGGGTCAGTAGTTTTGTCCTACGATGCAGTAAAACCATTTCCAGAAATCCGGAATTCGAAAAAGTAATTAATTAATATTTGGTTTTAACAACTTTATGTCACTCCTTGTAGCTATATCTATACATGTATCTACAGGTTTGGAACACTATTCCGACCTTTTGTTATAACTTATAATTTTCAGATTTTATTTATTGATTTAAAAATACCAATAATTATTATTTTGCGAAAATATTGATTCAATCATTGTTTATCGTTTTTATTATACAAACATTCTACATAACTACATTTTAGATTTTTTTTCCAGTTATAGTCTAATTGTCTGTTAAGCATGGCAGTTGCATGATGGAAAATAATGTGTTTTTTTTTTCAATTTGTTTTAAAAAAATATTAGCAATTTTTGTCATAAATACCTTAAGCACTTTGGGCATCTGCGGGTGACTCAAAGTCTTGTCAACGACTACGCCTCGCACCAACATGGAGTCTTCCATGCGCCCGCCAACTTTGCCTTCCACTTTGATGAGCTCGAAGTTTACGTCACGCTTTTCCAGATCTGCCACCGATAGCACTGCCTGCAGGTGGATAACACTTTTAGGGGATTGTATGCTACATAAATTACTAGTATATTCTACATATTTCTCCAACATTGCCACACCTGATATTATAATCAACAAATAAATATGAGACATGATAGTAATTTTGAAATAACTTTGATAATGGAGACCCAACTTAAGTCAGGAAAAGAAAAGCTGTAACTGTACACTGCAACAACTTATTTTTGATATGGCAAAATAGAGGACACCTAATGCTGTACAATGCCACCAACTAGTTGGTGATAAATGGCAAAATAGTAAGAGTTAACACTGTAGAATACCACTACTAATTTGTGATACGGCCAAATAGAAACAACAAACACTGTACAGTACTATTTACACAATAGTAGCTTTTTTCTAATTGCAAGGTACATACATGCATGCTTGCTTAAGGGGACAATATGACGCAAATTTTGACATGGGCCTGGATCCTAATCTCTAACAATCAGCATGACTTGTTAAATCCTAATTCATTTTCAGAAACAATCTATTAATACAAAGATCGAACACTTAGAAAAAAATCCTTCGATCTGGATTCGAACCGACGTCTTCTTGCAAACCGTGCCAGTCGCTATGCCAACTAAGCCACGAAACGAACCAGCGGACCTCACGAATTTTTCTATGTGCTTGTTGTCGTAACTTTGGTTTCTTATTTGGTTTTTATCGATTTTTCAGAAACAACTAATGAAGAAGAAACACAGAGAATGGGTTTTGAAATCAAAATGGCTGACTTTCTCTAGGTAATGCACTTTATTTGGTTTTTCATCGACTTTTCAGAAACAACTAATGAAGAAGAAACAGAAAATGGGTTTTGAAATCAAAATGGTTGACTTTCTCTAGGTAATGCACTTTTTTAAAAGTACTCTTCACAGCTTTTATTATGCAGTGGATATTAAGATGATGAAGATAATAGAAGTGTTCCTCGCGCTTCGACAGAGTCGTGACATTGTTAGCAGGTACGATCGGAGACACATTTCGGCCGAGTCGCCACGCAGTGTAATTGTCGACACTGAACTGTCCTACGTTGCGCCTAGGGCCTATTTTGATCGTTAAAATTAATAGAAAGTACAAGTTGTTATTCAATTTTTTATATATAACATCAAGTAACGGGACGAATAACTCGTGCGCCTGATGGTAAGCTACACGCCTGTCCATAACAGTTTCAGAGCTTTAAATTGCAAACATCTGAGTGGCACTGCCACTGCGCCCGTCACCCTGGGACATAAGTTAACAAGTCCCATGTGCCTGTAATTTCACCAGCACCCTTACCCTTCAAAACCGGAACACAGTAATGCTGACATTACTGCTTGGCGGCAGAAATAGGTAAGGTGGCAGCCTACTACTACCCTGGACGAACTCTTTCACAAGGAGCTATACTTCTACTAAATTACAATACTAACTACATGGCACAATCCCTAAATCTGCCCAAACAATGTCTGAAGATTCAGTTCTAAGCCATGACGGTTCCGACAAGTTATAACAATTTGATAAAATACTTACATCAACAGCAATCTCAGCCATAAGCCTATGGCACTTAACAACCACCTTGCTTCCCAATGTTGTCATTGCAACTTTAATGAGATGCTCTCTAGTATCTTTATTAACAGGGAAGGCCTCACTGATGGAGTCAAGATGTTCTAAGGCACTTGCTGCAGCCATTTCAAAGCCATCAGCAATACGGATTGGATGGATGCCTTTGTCTAGGAGGTTAGAGGCCTGCTCCAGTAGGGCACCTGGAATACAAATATTTGCTTTTTATAAAGAACCTTACGATAACTCAGTTGTCGATCGATTCTATTTGATATCGTACGATTTCTTCTCATTTTTATTCACAACACCCGAATCGAACGCCAAACTATCGTATTCGAAACCGTACCGAAATGACGTCACACCCGTACGATTACTAGAACTTCTCGACCGGCAAAGTCTGCAAACGTTATTCAGAACACAATTATCGAATGAAAGTTACCAAACATCCTATTGTTTATAAAGTAAGAATGTAGTATGGAAATGTCTTATTATTTCAAATAGTCTGGATTTTGTTCTATTTTATTAATTTATTTTAATGCAAGACTAATTCACTCCTATATTTTAAAGTCGAATTTTTCTATTTCACCAATGTCGTATCTGGATCCGAATCAAATGTTTATTAATGTTCTGAATAGCTCAGTGATCAACCTTCGATTTGAGAACAATATCCAATGGAACAGTTGGGTTAAAATATCGAAGAGTTCTGAATTGGGGTCCTGAAAAGTGCGTTTGCTGTGTTCATTACCACAGTCTCCTCAACTATAACTGAAACGCAATTGGAAGTCCTCATCTAAACGGATCATTTGACCCCAAACACAAGGTAGCTGCTTTACACTTTTGAGAAGTATTACCTTCACTAGATCAGCTCTTGGTCATCATAACTTTTTATAGAATTGCATCTATTTGCCAAGTTTTATTGAAATGTGGATAAATTTAATACACTGGATTCATCCCTTAATTTGTCACCGTTAGAAGTGGAATATTTTCTTCAAATATGAATATGACCGCTACTGTGGTGAAGTACGTGTCACGCACTGCTTAAGCATGTCCTGTTAGATTGTAATGTAAGCTCCGTAGCCTCTGCAGCCTCCACACATCTTGCTTAGTGCGTTTAAGTTCACAATTCAAAAGGAAAAAGAAATAGTGGAAATAAATACAGTTTTATAAAAAATATTTTAAAGTTTTTTGTGATCTTTTAAATGTTTATAGCACAAAAGATTTTTAGTAACGGTAAATAGGTCAAAATTGGACGAGAAGTCGGGCTCGCTTCGGCAATTGAGCAGAAAGTGACGACGTAAGGAAGATAAAATGAGAATGACGAGGCAAAGGAATTAAAAAACGATTCCAAATATGAAAACTAATGGCCAGGAACTGGAGAAAAGGTGATAAGAAGGCGGAATGACGATGGAAGGAGGTAGCACCGCCCTTGCCAACAAACAGAATTGTTGAAATAGTTCATAAACGTTGTAGTAATTGGGTAACATACAAAAAAAGTAATGTACATTGAGATACTACACCTCCTTTTTTTGCTGAATTTGTAATTCCAGGCTTAGTTACAGAAAAATCCACCTACCGGCCAAAACAACAACACCAGTAGTCCCATCACCAATCTCATCATCCTGACTCTGAGCCAACTGCACCATTAACTTTCCAATCTGATGTTCTACATCCATCATCTTCAGGATTGTGGCTCCATCATTTGTCACTGTCACCTCTCCATCTGATGTCACCATCATTTTGTCCAAACCCCGTGGACCGAGTGACGTACGGAGAATGCTCGCGATTTGACGAGCAGCAGATATGTGCGACTGGAACAATTTATTTTAAATATATGAACGGGTATTATGAGGCCACTCTGACAGGGTAATGAGATGATGAATGAACTGGCAAAAGCTGGTGCTAAGGAGGTCTTTGTTGGTCCCAAATCCCTTACAGGGATACTTACTCACTCTGCTGAACAAGAAAAAGCACACATGTCTCCAAAGTATCATATAAATGTACTTAATCATAATTTTTAATTTCTAAATATCCTAAAAGTACATGTTGAGCCTAATTGATAGTGATTTTACTTCTTCATCTTCCAAAGACATTCGGATTGCAGTTTTTGTTAGTTCTAAGTTATTGGTTAACCATAGGTTCCCAAACTTTTTAGCTTGCCGTCCACTTAGGCCAGATAACAAATACACTACAACAAATAATCGAAAACACGTATTTTTTATATTAACTTAACACAAAAAAATCACCAGGATAAAATATTTGGTTTGCATATCCAGATAATTTGTACAGGTATTTTTTTCAAATGCAGTAGCACCAGCTCTAATTGCTTCTGAGGCCCCTACTGCCCCCCCTAGGACTCTAACGCCCACTGAGGTGAGGAGAGGTAGCGACCACTTTGGGAAACTATGGGTAACATATCTCTGTCTACTCCTATTGTTCACGAAATTATCAACTTTATTTTCTACCCAAGACAGGTTATTAAAACAATCTCAGTACATAGAATTACATCTATTTGCCAAGTTTTTTTGACATCAGTTAATGGAAAGTGTGCAACCCTGGATTCATCACCTAGTTCGCCACTACACGGAACTTGACACAGGAGATAATAAAAATCGGTTCTCACTACTCAAAGTATATTGAGAGAGAAAAACGCCTTGAATTGGAGAAGAGCAAAATCAACCATTAAAATAATTGCTCCTTATAAAATGTAGGCACTATTTATAAAAATGAATCTTCATGTGTGAACGGCCACTCTAAGAGGATGATTTTCTGCAAAATTAAATGTTATCACTAAAGAGGTACCCTCTTTCGAACAAAAAAAGAATCATGAACGTTTTTCATGACAAATAGTTAGTACAGAAATAGTTATCGCATAACATACATACAAAAAAAAACAGTCGAATTGAGAACCTCCTCCTTTTTTGAAGTCGGTTAATATAGCACCTACTTCGAAAAGTAGCTGACATGTGACTCACTCAACCAAAACATCCGTTTCTAAAATTGTTAAAAACGTAGTAAATTGTTGTGATAATATACTTTTCCCGCAAAAAAGGCTTAATTTTCCCCATAAATATAAACATTATGCTGAGTTTCAGTCATTTCACTGCCATTTTCTACAGATTTTCTCGACTTTTCTAAGCAGTGGTGATTTTTTAAGGTTATATTAATTACATTATTGTTTATCGAAATTTTAGGTGCTCGAGGAAACAAGAAGCTCCATTTTACGTTGTAGAAAGAATAAATAAGTAATTAATTAGTAAAAAGTAGAAATAACTTACTTTCAATGCATCGATACCGGTTAGCCTTTTTTGTTTTTCCTGATCCCTCAAAATAATAAATGGACGACCATATTCGTCAAACGCGACGGCTCCTGGAAATAGAGCCATTTTTCACTCAATTATCACTGCACAAATCCAAGATGAAACAGGATTTTCTTTTATTTACGCCTGACATAAACTCGAAAAACAAATGAATGAAAAGACTGAACGAATGATTCGCAAGAGGAGTTCATCAACGAATGGATTTAGAGTTGCCCGACACGTGACAGTATATTGATCATTTTAATAGTTCAGTTCATTGCTGCGCCATTTACGGCCTCAAGGTCGTAAATAACTATCGAAATACGAATAGATAGGTATACTACCTATAAAGTGTTGATCTAGTATGTATGTACACAAAACCTTTCAGGCTTTTATGAAATCTCGTCTCACCTTGTTCCCATTGCTGTGAAACAGTTAAGTATTTGGCGTGAGACGCGATTCAACCATAGATATAGAATTCAACAAAAGCGGGGCACATAGGTTACATTATTCAGCGTGACTATGATAGTTTTTGAAATTTGATTAGTCAGATAAAAAGTCGCTATTTAGTCGATTCTGCCAAAGAATGTTACATACCTACTGTAGAGTAAGGGTGCATTTATTCGACACGAATTTCATCTCGTTCACCACGGCCGCCCGCCCGCGCGGTCTCCGTAGCGGAGTCCGCTTTGCCGCCCGGCGGCGTGCAGCGACCGCGTGCGTCTGTCATGGCAAAATACGCTCTATTTATAGAGTTCTTAGGTTTTCGCGATTGTTACACATAGGAAATGAAACTATTTTTCCGGATTTAAATCGCGTATATTTGTTTTTTCAAACAGACCGACGTTTCGGGCCCTTTACAGGTCCCATGGTCACGGTTGACTGAGGTGGTACAGTCTTCAACCAGTTATGTCTTATATTGATGCAAACCACCTTATTTTTTCACTATAGTTACAATAGTTATTAATTAAATACCTTATTTTGAATATAATTTAATACCTTATTTTTAATATACCTTCTTTCTTGGGCCATCTTAATTCTTTTAGTACTAAGATCCAATTTACTATGGAACAAGAGAATTATGGTACTTTAGCTTTCTTAGATGTTTTAATTAAAAGAAATCCTAATAACACCTTAGGCCATACTGTATTTCGAAAGAAAACCCATACAGATAGGTAATTCCCATCACCATCCTAGCCAGTTAGCTACCATGGGCAAATCTTTGTTTCAGAGAGCATATGGTGTCTGCGACAGTAATCATCTGGCTGGGGAACTTCAACATATAAAGCAAGTCCTACATGCGAATAAGTTGAAGATTCCACGCCAATGCCGCAGGTCCCGTGTGAAACCACCAACGGTCGAGCGAAGACCTGCCATCTTACCTTACGTGAGAGGTGTTACAGACAAGATCGGAAGAGTCCTCAGGCGTGCTATCTATCAAGACCTATTTCAAGCCCCTGAGGAAGATTTCTCAGTTCCTGAGACCCGTGAAATGTAACATCCCCTTACAGGATGCAGGAGTTTACAAGCTTGACTGTGAGTGCGGTCTCTCTTATATTGGACAAACAAAGCGAAGTATTTGTACCCGCGTCAAAGAACATATAACTGATGTCAAACACCGTCGCGTAAACAAGTCTGCAGTCTGCGAGCATGTCATGGATAAACCTACACATTCAATGAAGTTTGACAAACCCCAGGTCCTTGCAAAAGAAGTCCGTTATCTACCCAGGATGCTGCGAGGGGCCATTGAAATTAAAAAATCCTAATTTCAACAGGGAAGATGGTTTCTCCGTGCCACCAGTTTGGGATCCAATATTTCCTCTGATGAAAAATCCCAAACAGACATAAGACTGCAGTACTGACTAATATGTTTAAATTTATACTAATTTCTATTATTAACTGATAATAAAGCTAACTTAATAAAAATTCACTCAATAAAATAATTTGTAAAACTTAATGTAGCGTAAATTGGAATGTTTTCTTTGTAAAATTAAAAATAAGGTACCTATTTAATTAATAACTATTGTAACTATAGTGACAAAATAAGGTGGTTTGCATCAATATTAGACATAACTGGTTGAAGACTGTACCACCTCAGTCAACCGTAACCATGGGACCTGTAAAGGGCCCGAAACGTTGGTTTGTTTGAAAAAACAAATATACGCGATTTAAATCCGGAAAAAAGTTTCATTTCCTATACGCTCTATTTGTTCTGTTTTTACGTTTTAACTTAAATGAGCGTCGGCACACGGGCGAGCTTGGACTGAATTTGGTCTACTTCAGAGGAATTTAAAGTTTTTGCCTAGTAAATAGAATTCAGGGCCCCGATTTTAATTTAAATCGGAATTGATTCGATCGGATAGCCCATCCGCAATATTATACGCCTCGTCTCGGAAAAGACGCTGTTTCCGATCGGGAGAGGCAATCAAAATCAAGCTGCTGATTCGCCATTAATGAACGTACATGCATGAAGGCGTGGTAACTGGGCGGTCGCTGCGCGAAAACTTTCGCCTAGGCGCTAAGCCTGTTCCAGGGTGGACAGTAAAACGCCGTTAGAACTTTTGAACGGCGGACCGACTAAATCTAGTTTCTTGCGCCTAGTACGGACTAAATAGCAACTTTTTATCTGGCTAGTAAAATTTCAAAAACTCGACTGTGGTCACGCTGGCTTAAACACGCGTTTTTTCATCATACAGCCATTTGTCATGGTTACTTACTCAGATGATAATTATGCAAAAAAAAGTACACATGCGGTAAGCATCCATTTGCCTCAATAAGGCGATAAATAATCAGACGGCGAGCAGTCGCGAGCGCGAGATACTTCACTGTTCGCAGTTAGAATTTTATTCCTCAAATATATGTATGTATGTACGTACGTACAATTAAACAACCAAGTGTTATTCATTATTTTATTTGTGTCGAAAAGTAAATTCTCTATGTACATCAATAGTGTCCCATATGTCCCTATTAAATTTAAGAGGGATTGATAAGGGCGGATCTTACCTTTGGTTAAAACCATGCATACTATTCCTTATTTCATTAATGCAAATTAAATTTGGAAAATGGACTCAATTTTTTTATTGTAACCAGCTACCTTAATGAATGTCTCATGATCAGCACATCCCTAATGTTATTGAAAGCAAAGATTTGTTACCTGTTTAAGCTGATGGCTCTAGTCAATGCTCCATAAATAAACAATTAAAATTAATAGTGTTATTTACATGTTGTTAAACGTCAGAAGGCAAATTAGCAAAAATCATCTGTTTAATTCATGTCATTTGTAGCACCAACTGGCTTCTTTTCATCTTTTTGTTACTTATCATCGTAATGATGACACAAAAATAATGCTGGCCATCGTGGGAAATGATTTGATTTTTTTATTAAGGCTTTGGCAAAGCCATCAGCCTAAATATGAAGTTTATGTTTCTGTAAATATGGCCGCCACGAAGAGGATAGGCAATTTGAGGCAGCGTGCTTGGATTGACTCGGGATTCCTTAAAACGGGCCGGTACGGGTATTCTAGTTCGAGATTCGTATAATTTCGCGTTTTAATCATTGATTAAGGCACAATAAGCACTATCCTATTCCACTTTAAACTAGATCTCACAAAATAATTGAAAGTCAAAATAAAAACGAAACTTTTCCCTCCAAAAGGTCCAGAGCGAATCCGAAATGATTTGACAATCGGTGTAGAATATTCGCCAATTGTTATCCAGGGTGCGTCAGATGTACAGGAAGAAATGGTTTTCCCCGTACTTTTATACGTTTTGCGTATTGGCAGTCCCTTTTTAACATTTCGCCAGTGTCAGTTTTAGCGTAGAAAACAGCACCAACTGGCTACTTCGTCTTCTTTTTCTTTTAAATGTTATAGCCCCATAATCGATGGTTATTATTATTTCTTTAATGGCGGCCACTAGGCTTGGGCCAGTGTCAGTTTCGATGAATGCAGTCATTTAATATTGATCAAAAACGTCAACGCCATGTCACGCGTTTATTACTCAGAATGTGACCAATGAATTTTGATCGAAATAATCGATGATTCCGCCAACCTCAAATTCTTCTTTTTGCTTATTAGTGGTGCCTTTTTAAGATTTCGCCAGTATCGAGAATTCCGCTTATTAATTATAAAAATAATATAAAAAACACGGCGATCATCGCCAATATCCAGTTGTCACCTGAAAACCAACTGGTTCAAATCATCTACATGAAGGTTTAGGCGTCATGAATTCATGATATTGTAGCAGTAAAATATTTCGTCCTTCGGAAATACTGCCAGATCTTAGATTATATTTTTTCTCCAATTCATAACTTATTTATTTTCATCTATAACCAGATAACATTTTTCGTACTTCGGGATCCGGCTAAGACGTACTGCCAGATCTTAGATTTAAATTTTTCTTCAAATTCATAACTCATTCATTTTTATCTACCCTCAGACAAAATTTTTCGTCTTTCGGGTCTGGCTACTTTAGATGTCTAGAGTCATACTGCCACATATTAGATTTTAATTTTCCTCAATAACTGTTTTTTTTATTCATGACTAATTTTTTAATCTACCCCAGACTGGATTGATCATTTTCGAGTCTCTTGCATGATTTCTCGGGAAAAAAAAACTATATTTTACGACAAAACGAGTAGCAAATGTGTAAAATAGTACTGTCTTATATCGAAAAACTCTTTTTAAACGTTTGACAATGACCATTGTTGTTTGGCGCGTAAAATAAAATGAAAGGGAAAAAATAAATCAGGTCAATATATAGGATATTTTTTTTTAAATATATTAAGGCTTTGGCAAAGCCATCAGCCTAAACATGAAGTTTTGAAGTTGTTTCTGTAAATATGGCCGCCACAAAGAGGATAGGCAATTTGAGGCGGCGTGCTTGGATTGACTCGGGATTCCTTAAAACGGGCCGATACGGGTATTTTAGTTCGAGATTCGTATAATTTCGCGTTTTAATCTTCGATTAAGGCACAATAGCATTATCCTATTCCACTTTAAACTAGATTTCACAGAATAATTGGAAGTCAAAATAAAAACGACACTTTTCCCTCCAAAAGGTTCTGAGCGAATCCATATATAGGGTATTCATAACTTTAGGGATGAGCTCTAAGTAACTGGTGTTTATTTTCAATGCATAATAATACTTTTTAAAATAATTTAGCTACTTGTCATGCAGCCAAGAAAAGTATGCAAAGTTCATGGCCTATATTAATAGACAGTGCATAGAAACGCAGTAACAGAAACTTATTTTAAGGACCGATTCTTGTGACTATGTTGCCTACATTGTCAGCTCCTGGAAAGAAAAGAATATAGAGTTAATACTAATAATAAACTGCATATCATTCCAAGACAAACATATTAGTCACTCATATAAATAATAAACCTTAATATTGAGTCAGTTTAATCAATAATATTGAGTTAACTGTCACAACTCTAAACAAAGATGAATCATTTCACTTCCCTAACAAAGGTCTTAAAAAGAAACCAATCTGTTTGCCGATTACTGATAATGTCTTTAAATTACACTCCGCCATAAGAAAAGCTATGCTGCATTTTTTTAAAACAACCATATATAAATAGTAATACGTAAATAATAACATACCATAATAGCGTTGACAATATCTGATTGGTTGTTTCTCAAGGCGCGCACGGCTCTCGCTCGCGACACGTTGGCCTGTGACATAACTATTTCCACGTCCTTTTCGTCTACGCCCGACTCGTCTACTCCTTCCTCGTCTTCTTCTTCTGCTATTGGGGCTACAGTCTGTGGATGAACATGAATTTATGCAGAAATTAATTTGCCTCTTATGTAATAAACTCTTTTCCAGTAATTCAGAATAATAAGGCCATAAATCATGATTTTTTTAGTAATTTCGAATCCAAGTACGTTCGTTATCTTACTGAACAAAATTAGTATTTTTGGTGAAATGAACTTATTTATTTGCTGTGGATTTAAATCCTTTACTAATTTAAAGTTAATAGTTAGCACCTCCACATCTCATAGTAGATAGGTAGTAGTAACATTTTCATCATCAATGATATTTGGTTCACCAATGGGGTTCCTTTATCCAAAACCAAGATATTAGTGATGACACCTGAAAGTACTGGGTACAGCATCAATTGATAGATAAAAAAAATCTTTTTCAAGATCTGGTTAAATGAGAAGTTAGTGCTTGCTAAATTCACTTACCGTGCCGGCAGCAGCAGAATCAAGTCCAGCAGCCGCAGTCTCTGGAGCCTTGAACCTTTCAGCGGCTGCCATGGTGGCTTGCTGTGACAGATCCTCTATCTTAGCCTCTCCAAAAACGATGTATGTGTCTGAATGGGGATTCTTGTACACATCAGGAGAGTTGATTACAAACAGGATGTTTTTAGATTTCCTGATGGTTACTCTGTTCACTCCTTGGACCTGGAATATGGTAAAAAAATATTTGAATTATTTTTTAGCAGTGTATTGTTAAAGTAAGGACTGATTAGAGTCAACACCATCAGAAATTACATACAACAAACTGTTGTTTCTGGCTACCAGATGGCAGATAAAACGTTAGGTTTTCTATACTTGTGATTATGCTAGCTCAGCCAAATACTTTAATGCAAAACACAGTACTGTTGCTTAACAAATAGGTAAAGTTAGAATAACGAACTGCACACGGGTTTTGGTCAATGTATTGTACCACTATTTGGCCGAGGCATGTAACCACCTGACAGGCACAGAGCATTTGCTTAGCAGTGGGCAGTATTGGCATGAAACTTACAGGTTTAAGACCAAGTTTGCTCATAATCTTGCGCGCCTTCTTCTCTCCGCGAGACTGCTTGGCCTTTGAGACAATGTCGATACCGGGAATAGGGTTTGCGATGCCACCAGTTCCTGGTACTCCTGAAACATAGAAGATTATTCAAAGTAACCAAGTAAGTAAGAAAGTGATGCTAGCTTAATAATGTTGTATTTTGTTGTCAATTGATGTTGTCTCTTTGGTCGCTACAGAACATAAATGTTGGTTTCTTTTGCCTTTTTGGTTGTAAATACAACCTGACAAATGCTGAGTGGTAATAATTTTGGCTCTCGATGTTTAGTATTAAGATTTACTTTAATAATGTATTATTACTAGTCATAAGAAATGAAAACAAATAAATATTATTTTCTTTCTAATCTGTTTTTTTCATTCGTTACAAATCCTCTTTCCTTTCGACTTCCCATGTGGACATCATCCTTTGAGTTGCCAGTAAGGGCAAGTCATGAGATAATACTTGAGAGTAAGTAGGACATCCAATTTCAGTGGTGTCTTTTGCCATCAGGTCAACAGTCTCGTTACCTACTATACCAGAATGACCTGGGATTCAGGCCAAAGAGACTCTGATTCCTTGACTGAAGCAACTGTATAGCACATTTCTAATTTTTAAGACAGGGAAAGTTCGATCTGTTACGGAAAGGATTGGACAGAATTGCCTGAAGACAACTCCTCGAGTCTGTTAATATGACAGTTTTGCCTAGCTTATGAGACTCAATATAGAGAAGAGCTTCTAAGATAGCACAAATGTTACAAATGTGTAGGGTTGACAGTTTCATAAAATTTTAAATAGTTATGTGGTTGTTGTTGATAGTTGTATTGATAGAA
>NW_020653732.1:3474846-3503801 GCF_003589595.1 Hyposmocoma kahamanoa | reverse complement strand
AATTTTAAATAGTTATGTGGTTGTTGTTGATAGTTGTATTGATAGAAAGTGAAAGGAGATAAAATTTTGCCAAAAAGGACTGAATTGTGAATGTTATGACGTTCAAATGATTACTAATTGAGTATAGCCAGATTTGATTATTCAGTCACATCCATAGAATATTTATCGACTGTAATCACTAACTCAGTGTTTCCCAAACCTTGTTCTGCCATGGCCCAGTAATTTTCATACATATTTTCGTGACCCACTCAATACTTTTAAACCCAAGCTGGTTACATTAAGTAAAATAATACACATTTATTGTTAGTGACAATGTTTTACTAATATTATTTCGGTATTGCCTATTTAGAGCAAAGTCCAAGTTCGCAGGAAAAGTTTTATCCTGAGGTCCCATTCCACTTCAACAAGGCAGGAACGTTGCAAACCAGTATTTTATTTTGATGACTCGGTACCGGGTCAGCCAGATGAGAAACGCTGCACTAGCTTATCACAAAAGGGCACAAACAAACACTTTAGAGCCATGTACCGTCCTTTTGCTCCGTTTTAAAAATAGAGAGACTATAGGTAGGGCCTGGAGGGTTGATTACAATATTTAATAAAAATGGAAGTGCTTTGCTACTCTGCGTATCTCAGTAAGGTTAAATGTGCTGACAAAAAATTCAACACATGCACAGCATGATTTAATCTTCAGTGTTTACAGATATTTATTTGTGGCTTGGCAACCAGTCGCAAATAAAATATTAATACTAAACAAAATTGAAGAGCATTCCAGTTATACCATTCATTACATTCCAGATGGTTAAAATATGAAATTGTAAGGAATTTAGTTGTTACCCGCATCTTCCAGTTCTGGAATAGTGTCATCAGAGTCACTATCTGACGACGCGGTCTCTTCCTTTCGCTTCTCTGTCATAGAAGCCGTAGCCTTGTCTACTTCAGTGAGTTCCGGCATTTTTTTCACTTCTGGCATCCGTTTCAGTTCAGGCATACAGTATTTTATTTCTGTTTATTAGAACTGAAATAGATTTTCCTGTGAAAATTATAAACATTATAAGGGGTTTTAGCCTCCAGTCTATAGTAGTAGTTATGATAAATTTTGACTTATTATTGGAAATAATAATTATTTTGATCAACAAAACTATTTTAAGGTTAAGTCCCGTTTAAATACGCGTTTATACGTAAAATTACAAAAATGACCACTTATTGTAATAGGCTTCACCAGGGTTCAAAAACACTTGAAACACAAGATAGGGCACTCAATTTCATAAGGAAATTATTTTTAATAGAACTTATGTTCAACTGTAATATGGGTACTGACACTGTGATACTTAAGACGTAGTTAAGGAAATAATTACTGTAAACGCACACACTATGTTAGCCGGACATAATAATAAGCACAATTAAGATATTTTTCTTAGGATTACGATAGTATTAGCAAATAAATTACCTAGACAGAAAACCTATCCGAACGATTAAATCAATATGGACGAAAATTTCATTCATTTATTCATTCGTATGTATAGAGATGGATGAGTACTGACTGAAAAGCTAAATCACTCATTGAACCACTTATATCTTTAATTAACACTGCGCACTGTTAATCGTCGTAATACGTCGAGATTTTATATATCCAACTTTGTTTTTATTTAATTTCTCCTTAAAATCAATGGAACAAAAAGTACGTAAAAAATATAACAAAACATTATTTGTAGTCATCTTGTTTACAATGAAAAAATTCCAACAATTGGCAGCACCATAAAAAAATATTTTGACACTTCTCTCGATTATCTTCATCACAATACTTCACATTTTCACGTACTTCACTCACATTATCTTTCGCTCTCCTACTTTGTTGGTTGCTGTCTCTGTTTTGTTTTTCCATTGTAAAATTATTTCATTTTTAATTTTATCACAATTAATTTATCATTCGATATCTCGTCGACATATCAGCGCTTTATTCAATATTAATCAATCGTTATTATGCGGTAGACATGACGATAATCATTCGTGTAAGCAAGTGATTTTTTTAAGTCCAAAGTGCAGTGTATATTTTGTAATATTTTGTGATTGTGATAGTTTTTTCGTGCCAAAATGTCTTTGGAAGAGAAGTTCAACGCCGCTGTGAATGTTATTAGAAGCCTGCCTAAAAGTGGTAAGTCTATGCTCAAGATTTCGATATTTGGCTTGCGCACTTTTACTTTCGTCGAATTAGGCTATTTGCTTGGAGTAGAAATTGATTCGATAGTTAAAAAGCTCGTAGTTTTGACCTAGAAACTTAATTACACCCAAAAAATGGTTAGTTGTTGAAATAAAGTCTACAGAGCTTAGTAAGAGACGAAAATGAAATTCAGTTCGAAAATTACTGTTTTTTTACGCATTTCGGAAGCATTATAACGTGATATCTTGAAGTTGGATTACATTTGACTTATTACGTAGTTCATTTTAATGAATAGTAATAAAAATATACGACTATCGCCATATTCACTACATTACTGTTATAGTAATTACTATTTTGATCAAAATTACCATACAAATCGAGTTTCGTAAAGAATATTCTAGAATTTTTGTAATAATTATTATTTTTACTTTATGTTAACCATTTAAGAAAAAAAAGTTGTTACTAAATAAATTTTAAACAGTTACACAAATGAAATTCTTTGTTTCCAAATCTGCAATGGCATTTCATATTCTAGCATGGTCAAGTATAGCCGACACACTTTCCTTTAAAGAGATCTGTGCCTAGTAGCGGTGCCTCCATAACATATATGTTATGGTTAATTTAACACAGCATGATTCCGGTGCCATTTGAGATTTGAACTTTCTATAGTTGTAATGATGTAAAATTCAAATGAAAAAAAAAATCCATTGAAATATCTTATTGAGAACATTTATTTGTAATAAAGAGAGAATTGATTTACAGAAAATAATTTAAGAACAAATAATAAACAAAATAAAAAATATCCATGTTGAATTCTTAGGTTTTCGCAATTGTTACACATGGGAAATGAAACTATTTTTCCAGATTTAAATTGCATGTATTTGTTTTAAAAAAAGACAACATTTTGGGGGTTGTACAGGTCCCATGGTCACGGTTGACTGAGCCGGTACAGTCATCAACCAGCTACATCTAATATCAATGCAAACCACCCGAATTAAATAAAAGTTGTTAATTAAATACCTTATATTTAATTTTACTAAGAACATTCCAATTTACTCTACATCTGTTTTACAAATGATTTTATTTTAACAATATGAAATTTTATTAAGTTAGCTTTATTATCAGTTAATAATGGAAATTAGTATAAATTTAAACGTATTAATCAGTACTGCACATCTTATGTCTGTTTGGGATTTTTTATCAGAGGAAATATTGGATCCCAAACTGGTGGCACGGAGAAACCATCTTCCCTGTTGAAATTAGGATGTTTTTTAATTTCAATGGCCTCTCGCAGCATCCTGGGTAGAAAACGGACTTCTTTTGCAAGGACCTGGGGTTTGTCAAATTTGATTGAATAATAATAATAATAACGCACACACTCAACATAGCCCGGCACTAGGGAAACCCTGTGTCGCGGGTGCCATGGACACACACATAGACAACCACAAATGTGTGAATGTGTAGGTTTATCCATGACATGCTCACAGACTGCAAAAAACATGCCATTATTATGTTAAGTTACCAAAGAACTACACAATAAATAAAAAAATCAACTTGTTAAGCAGACAACAAGTCAACAACAAAGCATAACATCAACTGCAACAAAACAAAATTTGAACAATTACTTCAAAAACTTTTTGCCTCTTGCATATTGCCCCAGCCCTACTCATGAAAGTATTTCAAATTGTGGCCATTGTTTGTTATTTCATTGCATTGTGGTTTTTTTTTATTACCTTTGTTTTTATTGTCATGTCATTGCAATAAATGACTTCTATTTTATACCATAACAAAAACAACATCTGTATCACGTTTTACGCGCGTTTGATCCGATTCTAACGCTCGCAAACATCGCGTTGCAAGCAAGAAGCGTATATACTCCGCTGTAGTTTACACTTAGAATTTCATGTTGAAGACATGACGTGATTTTTTATAGGAAATGAAACTATTTTTGTCGGATTTAAATCGCGTATATTTGTTTTTTCAAACAAACCGACGTTTCGGGCCCTTTACAGGTCCCATGGTCACGTTTGACTGAGGTGGTACAGTCTTCAACCAGTTATGTCTAATATTAATGCAAACCACCCTATTTTTTCACTATAGTTACAATAGTTATTAATTAAATACCTTATTTTTAATTTTACAAAGAAAACATTCCAATTTACGCTACATTAAGTTTTACAAATTATTTTATTGAATGAATTTTTATTAAGTTTAATTTATTATTAATTATTAATAGAAATTAGAATAAACTAATTTAGTTTATTCTATTGAAATTTTTGTTTATTCTATTCAAATTATTTTATTATATGAATATTTTTAGAATTATTTATTATATGAATTTTTATTAAGTTTAATTTATTATTAATTATTAATAGAAATTACACTGAAGTACACTGAATTTGTGAACGTGTGCAAAGGTCTCCTCTCTGCGACCGTATCGCGTTAACGCGTGTACGTCATACGTCTTGTGCATATGCTCTTACTAGAAAATAAAAAAAATACATACTATGCATAATATTATATATTAATATGCTATATTTTGTCATTACCGCTCAGTGATGCCATTTAAACTGCTGTTGTAAAATATATTTTAGGATATCAAGTGACGCGACGAGCAAGTCGTACACCTGGTGGTAAGCGACACTCCTGTCACACCGCCACTGCGCCTGTCACCCTGAGACAGTTGCCAAGTTTTTTTTTTTTTTTTTTTTTATTGTGACTCGGCAAAATGACTGCACCGCGCCTGATGGAAAGTGCAAATACAGTCCAGAGATGAGAGTAACGGATGGAAAACACAAATATCTTCACTCCGTCACTATCATTTTGCCGGTCTGGCCAAATGCTTCTTCACACTACGTTTGAAGGACCCGATGTTATAGAGGGGAGGGAATACATGCGCCGGGAGTTGGTTCCACAATTTGATGGTTCGGCATAAGAACGAATTGCCAAACTTTTTAGTGCGGGACGGTATTGAACTGACCGTCCAACTGTGGCAACGCAGTCCGGCACGGGTGGTCCGCTGATGGAAAGGAGAGGAAGGGATAAGGTTGAATAACTCTTCAGAGCACTCACCGTGGTACAGGCGATAGAATACGCTAAGAGACGCTATATCTCTGCGAAGCTGTAACGACTCCGCATGCTCAGTTACATGAGGATCGTTGACAACACGGAAGGCGTAGCGCTGCAGTCCATCTAGGGCATCGAGCAAGTACTTGGCAGAGCCGTCCCAAAGGTGCGAACAGTACTCCATGCTGCTTCGGACCTGAGCTTTATACAACAGGTATCGCAGCTCTGGAGTAAAAAATCGGTGCACCTTGTTCAGGATGCCAAGCTTGCGCGACGCGGTACAGATGACGCTCTCTATATAGTCTTTGTTGCTCATGTCCTTCTGGATGCTCATCCCCAGCAGGCTGAGCTTGTCCTGCAGCGTCAGCGTTGTACCCTGAAGATGGGGAAGTGGAAGGAATGGGGATTTTTTGGAACTGAACGCGCATACCTGGGTTTTCTTGGCGTTGAACTCAACCAAGTTTCGGGAGCCCCACGACGATATATGTTCCAAAACATGGTTGAGCTCAGCGACAAGTTTTTCCCGGTTTCTCTCAGGGTCCTCCCGGCTGCTTGACGGTTGCTTATAATAGCAACCGTGCACTGCAACCGTGCACTGTGCTATCATCTGCATAGCAATGGATGTTGCCAAAAGGCAACAAGTCATTGATATGCAGAAGGAACAGCGTGGGCGACAGCACGGAGCCCTGTGGCACCCCAGCATTAACTGTCACGAGCCGCGAAGTGCCTCCGTCAACAAGCAATCTTCGCTCGCGCAGAAAGCCGGCGATCCACTCACAAAGGCGGCCGGGAAGACCATATGCCGGAAGCTTGGAGAGGAGACCACGGTGCCAGACCCGATCAAAGACCTTAGCAATATCCAGACTTATCGCTAAGGTTTCGCCCTGTTTGTCGATAGCTTCACCCCAGAGATGCATTAGATACGATAGAACGTCACCCGTTGATCGGTTCGGATGAAACCCGTACTGTCGATCATTAAGAATGGAGTGACGTTCCAGGTGCCGGATTATCTGGATATTTAGAATCCGCTCCATCACTTTGCAGAGCACTGAAGTGACAGCTATTGGGCGATAGTTTGTCGGATCAGACCGATCTCCTTTCTTGGGGATAGGTTGCACGTTGGCCTCCCTCCAAGCTAGGGGCACGTTACCAGATTGGTATGAGAGGCGGTATAAGCGCGTCAGTACGGGAGACAACTCCGCCGCACACCTTTTAAGGACGATAGGAGGTATCCCATCTGGACCATAGGCCTTCCGCACGTCAAGAGTCTGCAGTTCCTTGCGGACATCACATTACCTGATAACTATATCAGGCATTGTGACTCCGCAGTGGGGAATTGACGGCGGTTGCACATCTTGGTCGTGAATGCGCGAGTTAGCCCCAAAAAGGTCGGCCAATAAATTGGCTTTCTCTTCGGGGCCATAGGCCAAAAATCCATTGGGACACCTCAAAGGCGGCAGCGACGAACGACAAAAATTGGACTGCACGGCTTTGGCCAGGCTCCAGTAGGCACGGCTACCGGTGGGATGGGCTACCAGCCTCTGGCCAATCCGTGAAACGCGCTGGGCATCCGCTCTTATGTAAGCCCTCCTGCAAGACTTGGTTGCTTTGTTATAGGCTGCTTTAAGGGACGCAAGGTTGGGATCCTTTGTTACACGACCCTTGATCCAACCACGATATGCAGCCTGTTTCTCACTAACAGCGTCCATGCATTCGCGATTGAACCAAGGGCGTCCTCTGCGATTGGCGATGACACTGGAAGACGGTATGTAGTAATTCATAGCCGTTCCAATCTCATCGACAACAGCATCGGCAGCTGCTGAGGCATCCTTTCCCGCAAAGCAGTGCTGCAACCAAGGGATGGACGCAAAGTAGTCGCGCATACCATCCCAATCCGCCGACGAGTAGTGCCAAATGCGACGAGTGACCTCCTTCAGCTTAGTTGGAGGCATTTGGGAAACCTTACACCCAACCAAACAGTGATCAGAACTTCCCAGGGGGGCGCTGACTGATACTGTATAGAAGTCCCATGTGTCTGTAATTTGTGTCACTTGCTTTGACTTACTATTCGTGTTCCCACTACATCTGACGTACCCTAAGCAATATTTGGCAAGTACAACACTAAAGCTGGCTAAGGTTTAGGCCGCCATAATAATTATTGTATATTTCATCAGTATTCGGTGGTCTCGAAATTACCGGTTTTCCAAAATTTCTACCGACATGGGGACTACAGCCCTACAGAAACGTTTTTTCCGTCATTTCTAAGAATACCTGGAAAAATAATACTTCAAAAAAGGAGAAGGTTCTCAATTAGTATTATTAGTAGTATTTTTTTGTGTGTGTATGTTACAAATAGGTGTAATTCCATGCACTTTTGAGGTCGAGGGTGAGGTTTTCAAACGATGAAAACAACAAATCTCTGTATGAAAACCTTGTTGTTGTCATACAGACACATTCTCACACATCTTATGAAAATAGAATACCAAAATGAGCTGTCTATTGAGTCAATGACTGACTATTATTATACAAAACGACAATTGAAGACTCATTGTTCTAACTTCGAAATTAATTCAAAGACGATTGAGGCAATGACCAAGAATATTGGTACAACGATCATTAATAAAAATATCTTAGGCTTGGTACGTGGACTACCAAGTAATTCTTGTAGCAAGTCACAAATATTTCTGTATTTTTTTAGCCCCGCACTGGGGAAACCCACGAGTGCCATAGACGTACAAATAGACATCCACAAATTGAACGTAGGCCATACAAATATTTCTCCCGGCCCGGGAATCGAACCCAGCACCTCTGCGTGATAGACCAGTATGGTAACCGCACGGCCACGGAGGTAGTTGATATGAGTATTTAATATTGAATTGTTTTGTTTTTTATGTTATGTACATTGACTTACAATTATATGGACGTCGGGTCCGCGCTAAAAAGTGTCCGAACTTATAGGGCGTTAAAATCGTATACAGAGCGTCATTCACGCTTTAGTCTTCGTTTGTTCGACTGACAGCGAAGCAAGCAAAATCAGACAGTACTGCGATGACATTACAATGTAAATTCAACGTTTTAGGTTTTTCATATTCCTTTACATGTCACTACGTTTAAATAGGTGGACTTGGGACATTTTTTTTGTGGTTTTTGTATTAGACCCGTTGTCCATTTATTTGTAAGTCAATGGTTATGTACGAAATATTCTCTAGTTCCATTATTCTATTAGATTTTTATTTTGGTTTTAATTATGTTTTACTAAGATTCACTAATATTCATTCATTCACCTAATTTCATCCGGTTTTGAAGGTTAAAGGGTGTTGGTGAAATTACAGGCAAATGGGACTTGTCAACTTATGTCTCAGGGTGACGGGCGCAGTGACAGTGCCCCTCAGGTCTTTGCGATTTAAAGCTCTGAGTGGCACTACATCTGTTATGGACAGTCACTTGGTATTATTAAAAAGTTTAAATAAAACATCAAATCCAAAACGCAGGACAAAAAAGTCACTTTCTTTTGTTCTCATTATTTTACAAAGATGTCATCATGCTGTCGCAGTTCATTATACTATATCCATTTCGCCCGCTCCTCAGCTTGTCGCACCCATCTGCTGCCAGCAGCCGTTCGCATATTGTCACAAGCCAGAAGGCGCCCTACATTCTGCCGAGCCGTGGTCTCCGCTCCAGAACTTGTTTCCCCCGTCGGTTATTGGCCACTTCAGCTTGCTTATTCTACTAGCTATGTAGACGACTTTGGTTCTATGTTGGATAACCTCATTTCGATTGTTTTCCTTCAGAGAATTTGCTCGAAGCATTATTCGTTTTATAGCACTCTGAACGACTTTTTTCTGGTGGACTAACCGTATCGTGAATGTCCACGACTCGGCCCACGAAATTTCTCAAAGAAAGCTTACGGCAAAAAAGTCGTTAAAAACCAAAACAAACATCTGCAACAAGGACATAGAAAAATTCGTGAGGTCCACTATTTCGTTTCATGGTTTAGTAGACATAGCGTCTAGCATGCTTTGCTAGGAGACACTGGTTTAAATCCAACCGCATTGAAGGGATTTTTTCTAAGAGTTCGATCTTTGTATTAATAATTACACCAAACTAGTGGAATAATTACACAAAAAAATAATTAAATATCATAGTGGTGAAACATCTTGACGTTCAATAACTTAATTACTAAGTAACAAAGATAACGACCGGCTTTCAAATAAAGAAGTAGATAGCTAGTGTCCGAAATATAGGTATCTTGCGGTCTTAGAAGACAACCGTACTCAGCAGTGGGGTCTAGTATCTCAGAGACTTTTCCGAGTGTTTGTGCAATAACTCACTAAAGTTTCACAACAATCCGATGAATAATAATGGAATGCATACCAAAAAAGACGTGGAAGTTAATTAGTAATCTAGCTAATAATAAAATTACAACAGATTCCACTCACCCAAAGCTTTTCACCGAATTAGTGTCAATTAGTGATCTAACCGAAATATGTAAAACGTTTAAATTAATAAATTCTTTTTGATGGTGGGATCTGTATTAAATTCAAATTCAAAATATTTTATTTCGCCAATGTTACAGCATAGTACCATATACGAGTCACAAAAATGAGATAAAGCAAACACATTATAAAATACAACACATGAAATTAAAATTAAAAATACGTAATATTGAAAATTTATTGTATAAGAGTCACGGGTCTCAACCGCTACCCCTATCCACCTATGTGCGTGGCCGCGTGCCAGCACATCCACTGGTGTAGCAGCGGAGAGTCCCACCGGTCAGTAAAAACGTTCAGGATGCTGTTAGATGATCTACGCAGGCGGCTCAGCAGCGACGCAGAACGCTTGCGCAGGATCGCGTTTAAATCATCCGTTGCCGTCTCCGCGAACTTACCGGAAGCACTGCAGAATCGTGGCAGACCCAGCAGCGTCCTGAACGCGTTAGTATTAGCAGCACAAATCCCTCTAGACTTTCATAATGATGCGAAGTTTTCCACAATACTCTACTACTGCTTTAGTGGGTATGATGTGAACTTATTGCGATGAGTCTTTTTTTTGTTCGGAATGGAGTATCAACATTACAAATTATTCTTCCGGCCTGGGAATCGAACCTGCGACCTCTGCGTGGCAGTCCGCCATGGTAACCGTTAGACCACTGAAGCAGTTACGTTAACTTGGCAAATAGACGTAAAGTAGTGGCAAAAGTCTGCTTTTTTAAATAAAAAGTTACAATCCCGGAAGTCGTGTGTCGAGTATTCTTTTATCACTCGTAAATATCAACTATCAATTAAAATGTAAGTTATCCATAAGATTGTTGTCGCTGTCGTTATTTATCGTTATAATCCAGCTTATTTGTTTTGCAGCGTTTTAAATCTTATAATCTTCATATTGTTATGTAATCGGAAGCTTTATTGTGCTATATGTGTATTAATAGCCTTGTGCGGAATATCCATGCTGGACTACCACGCGGTGGTCTCGGGTTCGATTCCCGGGCTGGGAGAAATATTTGTAAGGCCTATTTATTTCTCTCGTGAGTTTGGGTGTAATTTGTGGTTGTTTATGTGTGTGTGCATGGCACCCGCGACCCAGGGTTTCCCTAGTGTGTGTGTGCGTTATTATTATCTTATATTGAGTGTTTTTTTAATGCATTACCATATCGTCCATATGGGGAAATGGGAAACCATAGAAGATACAAGAAAACTAACTGTCTTAGGCATTGACTTACAATTATATGGACGTCGGGTCCGCGCTAAAAAGTGTCCGCACTTGTAAGGCGCTAAAATCGTATACAGAGCGCGACACTCCGCTTTAGTCTTCATTTATTCTACGAACAGCGCGATACTGCGATGACATAACAATTTAAATTTCGAATAGGTTGACTTGGGACATTTTTTTCGTGGTTTTTGTATTAGACCCGTCGTCCAATTATTTTATTAAGTCTTTATTTGTAAACAATTTTGGCGCAGTTAATTTTTTGGTCAAGCGTGAGTTATCCATAAAAATGAATAAAATTGATCAAAATTTTGTGCCGACCCAGTTCCATGAAGGGATCATTTCGACGGCAGCAAAGAACAAACGAACAACTACACTTTTGGTGAAAATCACGCCTGAAGAATCTGGCCGTGATTTTTTAAAACACATACGAAACAATATTGATAGGTCTCTTAAATCTCAAGATAAACACCTAGCTCAGTGTGAGATAACCAAGGTATCGGCAACAACTTTCGATTTTCAAAAAATCCTCTATGCTCCTAATGGTGAGACAAATCTTTTGTACTATAAGCGAAAGATATCCGTCTTTAATTTTAAAATATTTGATATGGGTTCCAAACGTGGGATTTGTTACATGTGGGATGAAACCACTTCCAAGCGAGGGTCTAACGAAGTGGCCAGTTGCTTGTACAATTATATAGCACAAGTTGCTGAAAAGGGGATCAAAGATTTACGTTTATGGTCTGATAATTGTGGCGGACAAAATCGTGACCGCTCTGTGTTTTCGATGTACTTAAATGCTGCTCAGCAGCTCAATGTTTGTATTTGGCATCGATTTTTGGAAAAAGGTCACACGCAACAAGAAGGCGACAGTGTCCATGCGTTAATAGAACGATCTTCTAAAAACAAAATGATATAAACACATCAGGAATGTGATATACACACACTAGTGTGAGATGGTGTAAAGTGACCGGAGAACCTTACGAAGTAATTGAAGTATCTATAGGAGATATTTTTGACTTCAAGTACATTAGGAACAATACTTGTGGCTCAAAAATTCAAATAATGAGAATGTTAGATGGAATCAAGTCCGAGAGATAAAAGTAGATCCAAGTGATCCCTATGTAATTTATTACAGATATGATTTAAATGAAGATCGGCCAATGTCTATACAATGTTTTCGACGAGCGAATACTAGAACCCGACAAAGTAACGTTGTAGCATTTGAAAAAGCTTACAGCAGTGCCCAGCCTACGACTTCATCAAAATACAATAACTTAATAAAAATTCAGTCAATAAAATAATTTGTAAAACTTAATATAGCGTAAATTGGAATCTTTGTAAAATTAAAAATAAGGTATTTAATTAATAACTATTGTAACTATAGTGAAAAAATAGGGTGGTTTGCATTTGCAATATTAGACATAACTGGTTGAAGACTGTACCACCTCAGTCAACCGTGACCATGGGACCTGTAAAGGGCCCGAAACGTCGGTTTGTTTGAAAAAAACAAATATACGCGATTTAAATCCGGAAAAATAGTTTCATTTCCTATGTGTAACAATCGCGAAAACCTAAGAACTCGATAAAAATACAATGATTAAAATTTTTTTTGCCAGCAAAATTTGAGTCCTGCAAGATACCACACATTTTTTTTAAATCTTAAACACACTACCACAGAAATGGCGGTTACCGATGACGAAGAATATTTTTTTTACAAACAATGCTGTTTTGCTGTAAGTTTCTCATAATGTAAGATCAATTATGATGTTTAAGACTGATTAATACTATTCTTAATTTTTTAATTACTTAAGAATTAGTGCCACATTACTTTTGTGATTATTATTATCATAGACACAGAGAAAGTCTGAATCAAAAACTGATTAGATAGTTTGGTTACATAAAAGTCTTGAAAAACGCTATTGTTGAAGCACTTGTTAATCATTATAAAAAGGAGGTTGAACATGATTGTTCAAGTTTTAATTGATTGTCATGAGCAAGAGTAGATAATTTATTTAAGAAAGAAAATTTATTTATTTAAAGTGTTTTTTGTAACACATATTTTTATACACAATAAGCTGTTTGATTTGGTGTTTGTTAATTCGCCAGGCGTTTATTCTGACAGATAATAAGAATTATATTTCTTATAAAATTATATCCTACCAGCAACAATTTTGCTATGTTAAATCGTGATTATCACACTAAATACTTTGAATGCATCTCTTTTATATTTTTATCCCTTTTTCTTAAGTTTTGATAGCACATATCTTTATTTCAAACCTCTTGGCTTAGAATAATAACGCATAGAAACCTAGTCCGCACATTCTAAGTGAGGCAAATTGAAGCGCGCCCAAAGGACCTACACGAGCGGGCGGGCCTTCAGTGCTCAAGGTCAACTTGCACCGCGAACAGCTCAAGAATTTTAGCTAAAAATGACGAAATGTGCGGTAAATGAGTGTAAAAATACGTCAGACACACATAAAATAGATAGTAACATCACATTCCACAAGGAAGTAACGCGTTTCAACTTGTATTTTTATATAAATATTCACTAAAACCGAAAATTAACCTACTACTAAAACTAGCCTACATGAATTTGATTTTTGCCTCACTTGTGACAGTTCGTTTGATATGAAACTATCATTCTATGCGTTATTATTCTAAGCCTCTTGGATTATAAACGGAACGACGTACATTGAAACAACTACAACATTTTGGAGAAATAAATCTTATTTATCATATTTATGAATTCAGGTAACTAAATTATGTAAAAAGTATCAATAATAACTGGTTTAATAAATTAAAAATCTAAAAGTTTAGATGTTTAAAAGTCCAGCATGTAAAAAGACTTGATAGGTTGACTCATTTAATGTAGTTTTTGGCACGAAGTAAATAAAGCCATCTGACAGTTTTTCGAAAACTACACGAAATACTGAAAATTTGCTAATACCATGTCTTGGGTAATTTTATGTTTAGTAAGTGTTTCAAATTTGAGAAAAGAAAGTTGTTTATTGTAAAAGTTATTACAATTCAAACCTTTAAAACGCTGTCCTGTAGAATCGTGTTTTTGCAGATATCCGTTTATTCTTTGCGGCCGTCGATTTTATTGTAAGGGATGAAAACAATCGGGACAGCAGAATTTGGTTATTTTAATAAAAATAATGTCAGTACAGAGTACTAAAAAAACCGACCTCAAAAGTACGTGGAATTACGTCTATTTGCTAAGTTTTATTGAAATATCCCCTAGTTCGCCACTATACAGGACGTGACACTGGAGATAATAAAAATAGGTTCTCACTACGACACTACTCAAAGTATATCGAGAGAAAAACGCCTTGAATTGGAGAAATAGCAAAATCAACCATTAAAGTAATTGCTCCTAAATTAAAGTTAGGCGCTATTTATAAAAATGAATCTTCATGCGTGAACAGCCACCGTTCGAGGTGGATGATTTTCTTCAAAATGGGACCACTATGGAAGTACCCCCTTTCCAACAAAAAAAGAATCATAAAAATCGGTTCACAAATACCGGAGTTATCGCGTAACATACATACAAAAAAAAAAAGAACATACAGTCGAATTGAGAACCTCCTCCTTTTTTGTAGTCGGTTAAAAAATTAAGACGAAATGAATACCATTCGTGTCAGGTTATTCATTGTTAAAATGTCAACATGGGTTCTGTGGTTTTTTTAAATATTAGTAGCGCGTCATAATTATGGCACAAATTAATACTATTATTATATACACTCACATGTAACGAGACAAAAAATTAAGAATATAGTGGGTTTTTTTTTTCATTTTATTTTTATTTTATTTTCATTATATTTGAATAAATAATAATTAGACATAAAGTAACAATTTCCTTAAACATAAAGGATGTTCATGAACATCGACTTTATAAAGCCTTACCTTTATTGAATACAATCGAAATTAAAACAAAAGACATGTTTTTACAACACGTGACAAGCCGTGGTAGCCTAAGGGCAAGGCAAACTACATTCAATGTATCAATGTATATTTTATGCTATTTCAATTGGAATAAGGTATAAATTTCTATGCTCTGAGACGCAGAGAGTAATACGTCGCGATGCTCCGACGTCGGGTTCAAGAGCATTGCAATTTACACCTTATTTCAATCGAAATACCATAAGATATAAATGGAAAAATTTAATGTCCTATACCTTCCCATCCATCGTTTTGTGCTGGCCCTAATGGTTCAACTGCCTCTGTGGCCGAACGGTTACCATGCTGGACTGCCACGTAGAAGTCCCAGGTTCGACTCCCGGGCCGGGAGAAATATTTGTACAGCATATTTATTTCTCTCGTGAGTTTGGGTGTAATTTGTGATTGTCTGTGTGTGTGTCCAAGGCACCGGTGACACAGGGTTTCCCTAGTGCGGGGCTATGTTCAGTGTGTGTTATTGGAAAGCGATACGCCTGTCCATAACAGTTGCAGTGCCACTCAGAACTTTAAATCGCAAAGATCTGAGCTTTGCCACTGCGCCCGTCACCCTGAAACATAAATTGACAAGTCCCATCTGCCTTTAACTTTACCAGCTTCATAACCGGAACGCAGTAATGCTCACATTACTAGTTGGCGGCAGAAATAGGTAATCGACGGCCTTTCTCTGTCAGATAAACTGATTTTTAGCGTTTTTTAAAAAAAATTACACTATTTAACAGTTTTTATAAGCGTTCCGCTAAGGTGCCGTACATAAAGTTTTCCTTCTTTTGAATTATTTATGGTTATCGTACATTATGAGTCATAGCGTGAAGGGTATTTTCACGAATTACCTTTTTTAAACTGCTTATTATAGATTCAATGTCGTAGGCATGTGGTGACATGTATATTGGTACCTTGTGGACGATATACACCGAGCGTTTACTATAAACAACAATTTTACTTGCAGGAAAAATATAAAGAGTCACATTATCTCGTCATATTTTTTAAATTTTAATAACAATGCAGCTGATGGATTTATTTCAAAATAATGTATGATGAAAACGACAAATTACACCCAAACTCACGAGATAAATAAATGTAGGCAATCATACAAATATTTCTCCCGGTCCTGCAATGGAAAAATAAGATTCAGAAGAGTAACATGTTTGTGCATCGCTACGCATATTGCCCAGTTCGAATAAAAATAACTCAGTTCAAGGCTTAGGTTTCTCTTTCTCTGTCTCAGGCGTTTTACATTGGTCAGCGGTCCCCTGGCGGTGTAGTGCATCTGGCAATAGAGTAGATGATTTTTACGCCATAATACGAAAGAGACATTGGTCTTTTCGAGAGTGAGCGATTCGGCCAATATAATTGCAAGGACAGTATACGATACGTGATACTTTGTAAGCAAACACTCCATTTTTAAAATGTAAATAAATTAATTATAATTATACTATCAGTTGCGGATACCAGCCCGTTGCACCAAGTACCAAGTACTATCATTTGTAATGTAAATTCAATTTAATTGTTATGTTATGTAATAATAAGTTGTTAAATTTATTATTGTGTGTATACCTGAAGAACCATTTATTTATTTATTACGATATTATATCACTTTGAACACACTGCTTTAAGTTACTAGTCTGTTTTTAGGAATAACTACATAATGTTACCGAGGGTTTTGAATAATCAAATAAAAAACTCTGTCTACATCATTTATTGTAAAATAGGAATAGGTAAAGAACAGGAAAAAGAAGAAAGGCAAAGGCTGTAACAAAACAAAACAACGGTATAAAACCAGGTACAAACTGCTTCCGTGGTCGAACGGTTACTATGCTGGACTGCTACTCAGAAGTCCCAGGTTCGATACCCGTGCCGGGAGAAATATTTGTAAAGCTTATATTTATTTCTCTCGTGAGTTTGGATGTAATTTATGGTTGTCTATGTGTGTGTCCATGGCACCCGCGACACAGGGTTTCCCTAGTGCGGGGCTATGACTGCGTACGCGTTAGTATTACAGGTACAATTATATGACATTCTCTACTTAAATTACATGAAGGTTTAGACTTGGTAGTGAGTGGCGTCGAAACAAAGAAAAGTATGTCGAAGACAAGGAGTTAAAGAACGATTCAAAATTTCAAAGTACGCGGTCAGCCCCCCATAGTATGCCGCCTCGATAAAGCTATTGTTATTATTTACATTTAGCTGTCAAATTCGAGTGATAAACATGATAATAAAAAAGTGATAAAAATTTTAAAATTTTATCACATGTCCGCACATGGCAAGTACCATGTCGACGTTGCTATGTCATCGCGAGCGCCAGCGAACAATGACTGCAAAAGATTAACATAGTGCCAAACATGGCTGCAAGGTCACAGCTGATTTTGAAATATTTGCACAACAATTTTATCAATGTAAAAATTGAGCGCGACAAATGACATTTTTCGTTTCATAGTTTTCGCGGTGATGTTCTTGATATTATAAAAATAATTATTATTTACTCTGGGGCACTTCCCGCAACACCCAGATAAGAACCAATTTAGAAAAGTTCATATCCCAATTTGGTCCTACCTGGAATTGAACCCGGAACCTGCTCATTCAACGCCCACAGTATAAACCATTGGGCCACTGAAGTAGAGGTGAGGTTGTTCATGGTACAATCAGGACAACCTGGCAACACTATTCGTATCACATTTCTGAAGGTCGGTTAATTTATACGTGAACCAGTATAACCTAGTCATTAAAATGCATAGTAATCTAAATATTACATAAACCTTAATAATAGTTGAACTGCGTTCCAACGGTTCAAGTATAACAACTCGGTTAAGTTAGAAAACTTGTTTTACTTGTTTATTTGCCATTTTCACTGACTACTAAAAATAACGTACTATCTGTCCCTTTTATATATCTGACAAGTGCTAAATACATAACATACATGGCGATTCTTAAACCCGTAAATATAAAAGATATCACAGACTTATGTAAATAGATATCGAAAGTACATTACCTAATGAATAAAAACGACACATAAAAATAAAACTAGAAAATGTAACCAAAATTCAAATATTAAACCCTTCCATAAAGAAGGATGGCGAAAGCTGACCCAATAATAATTAAAATCAACGAAGAGCCGTTCAAGGACTTTGCTAGTGTGATTTTACGTTTTAGTTTATGCCTAGTTATAGAATAGAATAGAATAGAATCCATTTATTACATAACGCTACAACACAATAATACACAGTAAGAAATAAAAAAATAAAAATAAAACAAATCTAAATTAAAACTAAAACAAACTAAATTAAAACAAACAGAAAATATAATAACAAAAAAACTAAATATAATTAATTAAAAATAAAATCTTAGTAATAAGTAATTAAGAGACCACAAAGCTAGTCAACACTATTGTTGTATTAAGTACATGTCATGTGTACGGCTGTGGCGTATGTAATAGGATCCACTCAGCCAATGTCACCGTCGGGAAAAGGCTGTGACGCTGATTTTCAGTGGACCCTATATTATTAAACTTATCAATATATTTTTGTATATTTTTAGCAGTCGGGAATAAAGAAATTGTAAAACAATGTGCACATAAATGTGTGAACATAAATGCAAGAACACAACGCAATTGGATTCAGTTCGACCACAGATTAGATAACGTTCTTGTACATACGTTTCATTTTCAGCATGATTGAATATTTGCCTACCTAAAGTATTGGTTATTTTATAGTACATATATAAGACATTAAAGCTATGAAATACCTAATCAAATAATCAATTAAACAGTAATGCAATTAAATAAAAAATAAACGACAATGTGACAAAAATATTTAGAGAATATTTAAATGAGAGATAAGAAAGTTAGCAAAGGAACGTTTTGACAATAGCCTCTTGCCAAAGTCAATGTCACATTTAGGGTCGTATTCTAGAACTCTACTCAATGCTCAAGTCAGGACTTGAGTATGATTCAACGCAATAGAAATCATACTCAAGTCTTTGCCATTACGGTCGTATTTCCAGTGCTTGAAATCATACTCAAGTCTGCTCAAATCCTGACTTGAGCATTGAGTACAGTTCTGGAATACGACCCTTAGATTGAAAACAATGTGACCATTTGTCACAAATTTCTGCCGTTTGGGCACATTTAATTTTTATTCATTTTCATTGCGGCAGAACATGTTAACGTTGTATTTAAATGTGGCAGAGTTTAGGAGACTTGGGAATGTTCAACAAGTTCTTTATTATTTTTGGGAACAAACTGAAAACTTGTTGTTTTCTGTTACTGCGGACAAACATTATGAAGCGAAATATAGGACCATGTTAGAAACATGACCTAAATCAAGTTTATAACCCCAGCTTTGTACAAGCTTTGTACTCAATTAGCTTTCTTGATGCTATGATAATGAATCGTATCTAATGAACAAAAAATCGTCGTCGTCAAAATTTTCATGCCCATTTAATAATGTGTATGAAAATGTATAATAGACTACCAATTCAAATAAAAAATGTAACATTTAAAAGAATGCAGCAGCTGAACAGTATAAAAACCTAATTATAAAGGATATTGCAGTGTAAATGACTACTAAGGATCGTATTCCAGAACTGTACTCAATGCTCAAGTCAGGATTTGAGCAGACTTGAGTATGATTTCAAGCACTGGAAATACGACCCTAATGGCAAGGACTAGAGTATGATTTTCAGTGCTCACTGCAATACTCAAGTCCTGACTTGAGTATTGAGTAGAGTTCTGGAATACGACCCTTAGATTATTAAATTTTGCATTTTGTATAATGGCTGAATAGATGAACTCTAATGTAATAACTACCATCCTCTAAAAACCTGTTCAATGCAAATAAACTTGACTAGCTTTACCTAAAAATATTCATTGTAAATCGTTATTTATACGTGGGGCGCACTATAAACCTTTCCAGAATGAATAAGAAAACAATACTATAAATAGTCAGATATGAATTTATTGTTTCTCAAAATATTCTCCGTTAGCGTTAATGCACTTTTTACTGTAACTACAACTGTAAACACTGTAACTGTTTTTGACGTTACGACGACTATCGCGATGATGGGAATGGCTAGAACGACAGTCGTACGACGATAAATAAAACGTAACGATAAAAATGTGACGACAGATAATCGAAGTTCAAACGATTCTGTCGTGGAAACGATGAGGCGTTTGCCGTGAACCAAATAATTGCCACGATTTAGTGAGAACAGCTAGACACGATAGTCGTTCAACGATATCATAAACGTCCACGACACAGTCACGACAGACAGTCATGATATGGGATCAATTTAGACGCGACAGTCGTCCAACGATAAATAAAACGGTTCAACATAATGGGAACGTGTCCTAAGCGCCCAATTACACAAGGCGAAAGTTTTCGCGCTGCGATCGTTCAGTTACCACGCCTTCATGTACATACATTAATGGCGTATCTAAATTCTATTTACTAGGCAACAACATTTAAATTTCTCTGAACAATAGAACCGCGCGGACGCCGCGCGGGCCGCCGCGTTGACCAAATTCAAGCCAGACTCGCCCGCCGGCCCGGGTCGGCCAGCGTATTTTGCCATGACAGTCAGAAGCACGCGGTGAGCGCGATGGAATTCGTGGCGAATAAATATGCCCAAACTCACAAGTTAGAACGTATGGTGTACAAAAATAAAAAATAACATGTTTTGGTCAAGGTTTGAGTCATTGACCTTAAGAATTAACTAATTCTTTACTTTCTAATTAACGTTCATCGCCATGAACAACATGTGTAATTGAGTTGCCTCGTTTTTGAACTAACTTACGTCGTATGTACCTTTTGCAATAGGGACAACGCTATTTTGTACTTTGGAATCCATAATTTACTTTAACGCGAGACACGAGAAGCGGGAAAAACTGTTTTGCTAATCAAATGGCTTAGGTATTTACTATTATATAACGCTCTTTCAAAAATACTGTACGGTACATATAAGGATATTGTCTAAAGAATGCGCTAATTTGTTACACGATAGGATGTACTTTATCCTATCATATAAAATTCCTGAAAACAGACTAAAATAAAGGTCTCAAACGAATTATTTAATTATAAAATATATGTAATCTGTCTTTTTTAAAGACGGAGTAAAATGACATTTGCAGGGCTGCCAATTTTCATAAAATGTTAAATAGTTATGTAGTTGTTGTCGACAGTTTTATCGATAGATTGTGAAAAAAGATAAAATTTTGGCAAAAATGACTGAATTGTGAATGTTATGACGTTCTAATGATTACTAATTGTGTTATTGCCTTCTTTATTCTTATTTTGATAGTTGGCCTACTAGTATCGAGATAAATTTTTATTCATATATATTTTAACAAGAGTGGCCGGATTTCATTATCAGTATTAAATTAAAATGAAAAACTTTAAAATATTTAAGTGAAAAATTATTCGCCCAATTACTGAGCACAAGTCAGTAATTGGACGAATAATGGGTCGAATATGACTCAAATGAAACAAGTTCGGTTGTTTATTCCATAAGCGTGACCAATATTGAGTCGATAGTCGATAGAAACTTTATCGACAGCAATCACTAGCTGCTCGCAAGCGGGCAACACTTTTGCACAATGGACTGTCATTTTACTCCGTCTTCAAAAAAGACAGAATATAACTTTGTACATTAGTTTTATACGGAGATATTTCTCTTTAAGTACTACAGAGAACTTGCTAAATTTTGGTTTTCAACTGAAGCCGTATTAGTTATTAAATCTACATTTGAAAAAAATTTGCAAATTACCCAGCACTAACGACACGCTGCGCCGTCCGCTGCCTCGTCAGTTGCCATCGGGTGCTTGTCGACGTCGAATCTGTGTTAAATTTTCTCCGCCTATTCTTATTTTGTTGTATTAATTTACAGCGTGCACATTGCGGGTCGCGAGTGGCGACCCCCACCTCCCAAAATTTAGCTCAAGTTAAAATACCTCGCCTTAAATGCGATAAGTACAATATTTAATGGTAATATTTACAGAACGACGTTTTATTATTACTGTTATGTAATATACAAAGGACGAATACAATGACATGCAACAAGCTATTTTAATACTTAACAAATACGTGTGAAAATAATAAAGCAGAATTCCTAATACACATTATGTTATACTGGTTATACATATCAACATTCTCATAAAGAATTAATGCGATGTGGGGGACCAGGGTCGAGCGTAATTGAGATGTCAATGTGCTATGACGAACGTTTATTGACTAACTTGCTAACTCACTGAAGGAAAACAATAATGGTAGTGCCCTAAGCCTCGATTACTATCAGAACCGATGTCGCCAAAACTCACACATTATTAATTTGAAACACTATGAAATCTTGATAAAGATTAGTCATAGTTTCAAATTTAAAAATGAAATAAATTCTGGACTTTGTTGGTATATCGTTGAAAGTTTAATACCATCAATACCTATTATTGCAAGTTAGAACGTGCGTCAATGTGCTGCCATCTTGCGGTTAAGAGCTGAACGACGACGAATTGGAGTTATTAATTTAGTTCACCAAAAAAGAAGTGACCATATTAATAACAATAATAATAACGTACACACTCAACATAGACCCACACTAGGGAAACCCTGTGTCGCGGGTGCCATGGACACACTTATAGACAACCACAAATTACACCCAAACTCACGAGAGAAATAAATGTAAGCCATACAAATTTTCCGTAACCGTTCGGCCACGGAGGCAGTTTGCAGGGGTATAAGCTTTACTTTCGTTTCTTGTAACAAAATATAAAAGAATGACTCAACCATACCATACAAAGCGAAAATGGCGAACTGAGCTCAGATAAATCTTTTTCTTCAGTTGGCACGCGTCAGACGCTAACTAACCACTTCTATTGTATTTATTGTTCTGTGGTTTTAAATTTGCAGTGTTTTGGTTAAGTACGATAGTGGTGGTAAGCGACCTATTATTGCAAGTTACGTTTTGATTTTATATTGAAATCTCAATCAATGTGCTGCCATCTTGCGGTTAATAGCTGAACGACGACGAATTCGAGATATTTACTTAATTCTCCAAAAAAAGAAGCGACTATATTGCAGGGATACAAGTTTTACTTTCGTTTCTTGTAACAAAAAAAACAAAATTAAATAAGACTGATGATGATACGAAACTCCACCATAGATAATATTACAAGTGCGACTAATATTTTTGCACTCCAAAGTAGCGAAGTAAGGCATAGCTCGACGATTTTCGAGGTTTTTCGCGACACAATTGACGCCATGCGCGTATCAAGGAAAGCGAAATCGCGGCAGACGGAGGAATGGCGGACGGAGCTCAAGTTTGCGGACCTTTACTGTTGACACACGTACCACGCAAACTAAGCACTTCTACAGTATTTATGGTTCTGTGTACTAACTTAAGCATACATATTTAAACACTTGAAACGAACGTGGTGCGTCATACTTGTTCTGGTGGTCTTGGGATCGATTCTCGTAGTTAATAGCCTTCCTCTATAGCAAAACGGGTGGCACACGCAGTCGCAAAGAAGTCCCGCAAGTATTTTGGCGGCAAAACAATGAAAAAATATCGCCAAAATTCTTTTGATTTTCGCCGCCAGCACTCGCAATTGATGAATGGAAGTGATTTGGTTTCATGGTGCAGTGTTAGGCTTTCCGGATATCGTGGGTTCGACTCCCACAGTTGACTGCCTACATGGTGTAGTAGGAGTGTTAGGCTGTTGTTCCGGTGGTTGTGGGTTTGATTGCTGTAATTGACAGCCTCCCTCCACGGTGTAGCAGTTAGTGTTTATCTCTCAGTCTGGAGGTCGTGGGTTCGACTCCCATAGGTGAATACCTCCATGGTGTAGCGATTACAATGTTAGGCTTTTGTTCCGGTGCTCATGGGTTTGATTGTCGTAGTTAGCATTTTTAAAATAACCCTGTATACATAGAAACAGTGTTGGGCGTTAATCAATTAAATTTCAATCAATAATTCAATCAGATTAAAAAATCAATTAAATTGAAATCAATTCAAATTCAATTGATTTCAATTGAATTGATTTTAATTGCAATTAAATTTGCAATTAAAATCAATTCCGGCCGGTTGGGGGCCCCGGTTGGGGCTCCGGTTGGGGGCCCGGTTGGAAGCCCCGGTTGGGGGCCCCGGTTGAAGGCCCCGGTTGGGGGGCCCGGTAGGGGCCCGGATGGGGGCCCCGGTTTGGAGGCCCCGGATGGCCCCGGTATGGGGGTCCCTGTTTGTGGGCCCCGGTTTGGGGGCCCGTTTGGGGGCCCCAAGCTGGACCCCTAAGCGGGCCTCCAAGCGGGCCCCAACCGGGGCCTCCAACTGAGGCCCCCAACCGGGCCCCCAACCGGGGGCTGCTGCTGTTTCGCAATTGACAATTAATCAATTGTCAATCTTTAATTGCCAGAACAATTAAATTTTGCCCAACACTGCATAGAAATAATATAATATATAGAAAAAAAAAACAAACTTACCTCGAAATTTCACAAGAAAACTGCTGTATTCAAAATATATCAACGATTTTTTTTTATACCAACTTAACTGAATATAATACGTATAGTAGACACTATGTACATTATTGACATAGTGTATACTATACTTTAGGCTTTAATTTCCTCTGTGAAGAAATAAATTCTGAAATAAAGCCAGTGTCTCTGTCACTCGACCCAAGTAAAATGAATCGTATTATTAGTACGGGCAAAAAATTAATTCGAGCTGAGTTAGTACAGACTCTTAACATCGCGATATTTTATAATATAGCAGTGGCGAGGCGTCCATATAACTCAATTTTCACCGGCTTGACTACATATTACCAAATGCTAAATTTTATGTTTATAATAAGTTAACTAGTGAAATAAAGAAAGAAAAGAAAGAAATAAACGTTTATTCAGCTTAAGATAATTCAATCTAAACAGGTAATTCACATTAATTATTGTTACATATAGCTATCTAAAAGCTGAAACGGATCCAACTCAGCATAATATTACAGCTCGCCTGCTGTAACGCTGGTTTTCAGTTGGGACCGCTTTTTACAAAATGAGATGGCACGTATGTACAAGTGTGATAAACACATTGACTTACAATTATATGGACGTCGGATCCGCGTTAAAAAGTGTCCGAACTTATAGGGCGTTAAAATCGTATATAGAGCGTCATTCACGCTTTACTCTTCGTTTGTTCGACTGACAGCGAAGCAAGCAAAATTAGACAGTACTGCGAGGACATTACAATTAAAATTCAACGTTTTTAGCTTTTTGATATACCTTTACATGTCACTACGTTTAAATAGGTTGACTTGGGACATTTTTTTCGTGGTTTTTGTATTAGACCCGTCGTCCATTTATTTGTAAGTCAATGGATAAACACTAAAATATTAACTAAAAACAAGTAGAAAAATTACTAATAGGAACTATTACATGACTGTATATAAAATACTACACTTGTCAGGGATTATTACATGAATTGAATGTATATGAAATACAGCACGTCATCATCATCATCACATCAGCCGGAAGACGTCCACTGCTGAACACAGGCCTCCCCCAAAGATTTCCAGGTCAGCCGATCGGACGCGACGTGCATCATTGGCTACCCGCCGATACTGCACTTGTTAGGAGTCATTACAAGAATTGAATGTATGAAATACTGCTCTTCCGAGACATTAATAAAGAGGAACTAGAACTAGAAAAAGTCACTGTCATACTGAAGGTTATTATTAAATAACCTTTAGTATAAAGTTTTTGTTTCATCATAGTTGAATTAAGAGGTGGCAAAATTATCAACCAGTGCCTGTTTTACAATTATTTTAACATTATGATTTTTTTATTAAATTAAATTTATTATTAATTAATAATGGAATTTAGAATAAACTACAACATATTAATTAGTACTGCAGGCTATGTCTGTTTGGGATTTTTCATCAGAGGAAATACTGGATGGAAAAACTGGTGGTACGGAGAAACCATCTTCCCTGTTGAAATTAGGATGTTTTTTAATTTCAATGGCCTCTCGCAGCATCCTGGGTAGATAACAGACTTCTTTTGCAAGGACCTGGGGTTTGTCAAACTTGATTGAATGTGTAGGTTTATCCATGACATGCTCGCAGGCTGCAGACTTGTTTACGCTCCCAATACGGCAAGAAATGATAAACCTCTATAAGGACACCCACAGCGCTTTTAGGCAAGTCGAAGTTTAGAAAACTAAGATACATACATACAGTCATATATATATGCAGGCCACAAGGTTATTTCAATATAGCACGAGAATACCGTGATGAATTGAACACCTTAACTTTTTCAAATATGTTTACAACCTGTAGGTACAACTGAAATAATAATGTGACAACCTGCGTTCCTAATAGGTGTTTAAGCGCCGAACATAATGCCGACCATACACGCTACAGTATACCGGAGAGGTTTACCTGTGCAGGTAGACCGGACCGTGTGTTGGAACAGACCTGTGCTGTTTTGTGTAGCACCGCAGGTGACCGGTGCAAAATCGAAAATCAATTCTTTTGAGTGACACCGTATGGTGAACCCGTGCATGTTGAGCGTGGACTACAGTCGCCTGTGCAGATCGCGCCATTTGATTTCTAGTTACGCTATAGGGTAGTCGTCGTTCGCATCGTACTGCAGTGCCTAATAAAAATGACAACTTCCGATTCAACTAAATAAGAAAATACTTGAGGAATTTATAGAAATATATCGAATCCATGTGTTTTTTGGCATATGAAAAAATAAAGGATACCACAGACGAGACAAAAGAGAAGCTGCTTATAAGGTGCTTATAGAAAAATTAAAAGAAATGCAAATTCATTGCCGCTAAATCAGTAGTTGTGTAGAAGGAGCCATGTCGAAATTAACTGAAGACCTCTCCGGCACCGGATAGTCCCAGATACGCTATGACAATCGGCCTACCTGCGCAGGTACGTCTGCACCGGTAGACCTCTCTGGTATACCGTATCGTGTATGGGAGTTGCCCTACTTATTTTATTGTACTATGGTCTTGGCTGTGGATTTCGCGTGAGCAGGCGTCGGTCACAATTTCAAAATATCTCACCAGTCTTGTATACATTTTTGTTAACAACTTGCTTGCGTATTTTAGGATACAAGAAATGCCATTTGTTGATGACATTCGGTACTAAATTCGTTGTAATGGCGTAACAAACATTTTTTTTATTTATAATTGCAATTGGCATTACTAAAGAATTGAAGCTTCAATTTTGAAATTCTAAATTAGTGTCCATTCAATGCTAAAGCATCTTTCGAAATTATATATACTGTAACACGGTCGCTGTATGATTATCTCTTGATTTATATATATTTGTTTCGACAACGAACAATTTATACCATTGGTGTAATAAAGGCACGTGATATCATACGTCAAAAGTCATAAAAATAATACGAACACATGAAACAAATTATGTATATGTGACATTTTACAACATTCCTATATAAGCATAAGAAAGTATTAACCAATTTCATTTGTAGAATCTTTAAACCTTTCTCCTGACTCTACTGCAACTTTTTCAACAGCAAAAAAGTATTACTGTTCCGGATTAAAGAGTAGGGAGGATCAGGGGCTCGATTCACAACCTTACGATAACTCAGTTGTCAACCAATTCGATTTGATATCGTACGATTTCTTTTCATTTCTGTTCAGAATCGAACGTCAAACTGTCGTATTCGAAATGACGATTAATTCGAACTTCTCGACCGGCAAAGGCTACAAACGTTATTCAGAACACAGTTATCGAATGAACGTTACCGAACGTCCTATTGTTTACAAAGCAAGAATTAATATATAGATTTTAAGACTTTCGTGGTTATTCACTAAATGATTATCACTAGTACCAGGTTTCTTACTACGGTATGACTTCTTTTTATTTTCCCGATATTTCGGAACGGTTGCACGCTCCATGGTCACGGGTTGACTGGACGGCGGCAGATGACAGCTTTATGAGCAGACATATCTGTCTACCCTCTTGCGCTGTCGACGACTACCTTCATCGCGATTTGTTGTGGCGTTACCATTGTCACTCACTTTTTTCACACAAACAACACTCACTGTATCCACACGCGAAACTGAACTCGAGGTGTTTTTGTTTTTATTACTGCACGCACTAAGGACCGGATTCCATGCACTGGACAGTTTAAAACCATCATCACGGTTAAATGTTTTGTACTTCGTGATCTCGATGGCTTCTCGTACCAACCGTGGTATGTAGTGACGTTCTGTCGAGAGTACCTGGGGACTATGCAACTCGATCCAGTGGTTAGTGTCAGTCTGTGTGAGATGTTGTGCTATAGCCGACTTCTGTGCATCATTGTTTTTTACTGCTCGGATGTGTTCCTTCATACGATCGACAATTGTACGTTTAGTCTGACCGATATACGAGCTTGTATATCGTAATATGGGCATCTCTTATTATTTTAAATAAAGTCTAGATTTTGTTCAATTTTATTACATTATTTTGATGCAAGACTAGTGCCTAGTTTTAGGCCTTTAAGGAAACTTTCAGACATCGAAACCGCTACATTGGTTCAGCTACTTTCACAGTCTAATGACATACGGCATTTTGCTTTGGGGTAATGCCGCCGATATCAATAGAATCTTTGCCCTGCAGAAACGTGCATTTAGGGCAATTTACAATCTGGGCGCCAAAGTATCTTTGAGAGATACGTTTAAGGAAATTAACATTCTTACACTATCCTCACAGTACATTTATGAAAATGTAATTTATGTTAAAAGGAATAGTAATTTCTTTATGAAAAATAGTGACAGACGTAACATTAATACGATCAATAAAAATAAACTAGCTTTTCTTGATAGTCGTCTTCACAAAGTCAAAAAATCATTTAAGGGGCAATGTATACGCTTCTATAACAAGATTCCGGTTGATATACAAAATTTGCCTTTCACGAGGTTTAAAACTATAGTGAAACAAAAACTTTATACTAAAGGTTATTATACAACTTCTGCGTACTTGGATGACAAAAATCCTTGGTAGTGACCCGTTTAGCTCATGGAGGTAGTCTCGATCTCTGATGTTTCAAATAAAAAAAAATATATATTG